>NC_138160.1:62904779-62999779 GCF_964165515.1 Mesoplodon bidens | reverse complement strand
TCATTTCCTATGATTACCTTGTGTGCCAGCTACGAGTTGCATCCTGAGGTTGTAATAAGGGTTTGCAGGATTATTGAACAGAGTGCAACATGGGTCTGGAATGTTAAAAATTTATTATTGAGAAAGCTCTTTTGCCAAAATGCCCTTAAAAAGTGCATTTTATGTGTTTAACATTCTTGTTTCCTTGTATGATCTTTGTGTCATTTAAAGCAAACCAGAAATAAACAAAGAAATATTGATATGGAAACCATTCAGTACTGTGCACAGCCATTTTCATATAAGAAAAACATTTTTGAGTTTGTTTTTTAGACATCTATTCCCCCTACTGGTGATATTTATTCTTATTTGGCTACCCCCCAAAATAAATAATAAATCATGTTGAGATAATAGGAAGAGATGAAGGAGCCTGACTGCATTTTCTGAATATCTCAGTCATGTGATTGCTTTTGTGACAAATTCTTAAATTGCAGACTTTCAAACCTCCCTCTGATAAGAAAATAGGGTGACTTTGAAAGAGTTGTCCTTTCTCCTTGAACTCTGGAGCGTATGTATTTTCACCTCAGAGCCTGCAATTTGGAATATCCTTACTGATGATGGGCTGTGGCCCCCTTTGTTTACCTGGCTAGTGGAGGTTGGAGACTAAAGACACCTCAGACTTTTTTGTCCTCAAACACTGCTTGTCCAGATCTCACCCTTCTCACAAGGTGCCCAGATAGGGGCACAGTTTATTGTAAAGGGTCTGTTGTAAGGTGCTCTTATATGGTGTCTGCCTTGACTCTGCCTAAACATCCCTTGCACCTAGGGGACCTCCTAGCGCCCTCTCCACCACAGCTGAGTCTTTGCCCCTCCTGTGTGCTCCCATAGCCCCGTCTCCTGCAGTGCACACTGCATGGCAGTGGTCTGACTCCCTGGCCATCTTCCCAGCCCAGTGGTTCACTTCATGAAGATAGGGCTGCACTGTCCCGGCCCACAGTGGGTGACCCGCACATCACAGCCACCCCCAGGGTGCCTTTGCCTTCCCTCCAGAGCAGCAGTCAGATGTTTGGTATGCAGAAGTTCTAGACAGCAAGTGTGTGGAGGGCAGAGGGTATAGTGTGGGCAGACAACATGTAAAAAGGTCATTTCAAGATGCTATAATAAGGACAGTGACAGAAATGTGCCCAGGATGCCAGGGGACCCGGGGACAGTCCCAGAAAGGTCTCTTATGGGAAGTAATAACTGAACTGACTTTGAAAGAAGTCATTCAGACCTTTTTTGCTGAACCCAAAATTCTATGAGGCTTTCCAGTTTCAGCCTAGTCATTACCTCTACTGTTAAGCTCGGTATTTATTGGCTTTTTTTTTTTTTTCCAGAAGAGAGAATAATGTTGACCAGCAACCCAGGAGGGCTTTTGAAAGCAGGGGAGGAGGGACAAACTCTCTTAGCTAATTCCTTTCCATTTATTCTATATATTGGTATAGGTTTTGGTTAGATTAGGATCTTTGGGCTCTTATTTTAAATGTCCTAAACTAAATTCCACCGACAGAAAGGCTGACTTAAGATGGTTGATTAGGATCATTTATAGGTCTCAGGCCTTGGCTCTACTTCCTGAACAAGACGATCCTTATCACCAAGGTGTTCCTCAAAGCTCTTAGCTATAGCAGGTAAGAATGAAGGGAAGTAGAGAAGCCCGAAAGCAACTTAAGGCAGGTTTAGAGAGCTTAAGATCTTCACTGAACTATATTCAACGTCTTACGTCTGCATTTGGTGTGCTCCCCATGAGGTGCCTTACATTTATGGAGTTTCCAGCTGAAATTCAACTTCCTTTTTCGAAACAAAACAAAAACTTTAAGAAAATGCCACTCTAGAGCTACTACATATAGTTATTCAACAGACACCAGTATTTTCTTTTTCATGTTTTGGAAGACAGGAAATGTGTAAATTGAGGTTGTCAAAAAAGAGAAGACCTTGTCTGTCCCAAAGGAGAATCTCCTACAGAGCACCAAAGGGATGGACCATGAGCTCCTAGAAGAAAAAACTGGCCTCTAGGTCTTCAGGACAAGTTGCAGCAAACAAAACATGTCTCTCTCTGAACAGAACTATGATAGGCCTAACAAGTCTGGAGTTAGGGAGGGAGTGCCCCTTATTGTATCCTGTGGACGTGAGAGAAAACATTGGGTGTGATGCCAAGACCATGAGATGGATTCATAACCAGTTAAATGACTACCCTGAAAAGGTGCTCATTTGGATTCATGTCATCTTAGAAGGAGTTTGTCGTGCTAACTCCTAGGGAGCTGCTTTGCATCTTTTTGGAACAAGACAGGGAGGACAGAGTGTAAGAGAGAAAGAGAAAGAAAAATAAGGAAGAAGGACAAGGAGGGCTCTGACAGTAACCAGTCCTGTTTAGCATTTATATCAACTTGGAAGATGGTGTAGAAAGCAGGATCAACAAAATTCAAGGCGATGCCAATCAGGATGAGATCTGGGATGCAACAAGTCCTTGCCAAGAATACAGTAATGGGCTAAATATAACAAGATGAAATGTAACTGGGATGAATGCAAGTCTCTGCCCATGGGTCCAAAAAATCAACTGTGCAAGTTAATTAGAGAGGCATGAATTTGCCACAGCACTTACAAAACAGTTACAAATCCCAAAAGACAAAGGGTTTGAACTGACTGTAAACTCATGGGCAATGGGGCCAGATAATCAAATGGGATATTAGGCTAGAATGAGGGAGCTGATTGTTCTCTTGTACTCTGAACTATTCAGACCACATCTGGAAAATTCTGCCCAGTTTAGGGCTTTGTGTTTTAAGGGTGTAGACAAAGTGGAAAGTATCCAGAGGAATGTGTTTACCAGATAGTGAAAACCTAGTGTCTTCCGGGAAAAGAGAAGACGGGAAGGCCACAGTGCTAACTTCACAGGCTTGAAAGGGAATTCAATTTGAGAGACAGACAAATCTGGAACTGATGTAAGGAAGACCTTTCTAACAAAACTGCTAAAAGTGGGGCTTCCCTGGTGGCGCAGTGGTTGAGAGTCCACCTGCCAATGCAGGGGACACGGGTTCGTGTCCCGGTCTGGGAAGATCCCACACGCCGCGGAGCGGCTGGGCCCGTGAGCCGTGGCCACTGAGCCTGTGCGTCCAGAGCCTGTGCTCCGCAACGGGAGAGGCCACAACAGCGAGAGGCCCGCGTACCACAAAAAAAAAAAAAAAAAAAAAAACTGCTGAAAGTTAAAATAGGCCACCTTGGGAGCGAGTGATGTTCCCATCCACTGGAAGTGTTTTAACATGGGCTGAGGCCTGTCACAGTAGAATGACGTAGAAGGGACCCTCTCTGTATATGTGTGTGTGTACAAACATACATACAAGTTTTCTTTTATACATTCTTAAAGCAAGTACTATATGCCAGGTACTAGGGATCCCAAGACGTAGTACCTTCCACAAGGGAGGCAGATCAAAATCACAGCCCTATAAGACTCATGCAGTCCTAGATATGTTAAAAATAAGTGCAATAAAAGAGAGACAGGGAGTTACTATGCTGCTCAGCGAAAATGAATTCTGAGGCAGGCAAAGCAGAGGGAAGAGTGGTGGCGTGACGTCCAGCTGGGGATGTTGCTGGGTGTGTGAGGATGGTGAACAGGCAGAGGTAGGCTGAACCTTGGGTGTTATGATAAGGAGCTCACTCTCTCTCCAGGAGGAGGAAGGGAGGGAACTGGCAGAGACTACTTAAAATAGACATTTCAGACAATGATTCTGCTGACAGAGAAGATGGACTGGGCTCAGGGGAAATGGGTGACAGGAGACTGGTTCATCATTTCTATCTCTGAGAGCCTTAAATTCATGGATTGTTATTAAATGTGAACATGTTTTGGATGAAAATGCAGTTAAGGAGCTAGTAACAAGAGGGCAGCCCAATATTTATGCAGAAAGAAGTTGTTTGTCTCCATCCACGAAAATAAGCAGAAAAGGTCTGAGTAGATCCAGCCGCGTGATCCCAGGTCATGGAGACCTGGTCCAGGACAGGGTCAGGGCTGACCATGGATATTGTCCAAGAAGAGGAGCAATGCAGAGCTCTTAAACACAGTCCATCAGCGTTGGACAAATAAGTCTGCCTGAACTGAAGGTAAATTCAAATGGAGAATTAGAGAGAAATTGAGAGAAGGCTTTGTAGCCACTGAAGCTCTCAAAGACACAAACACCTGAGCCAAGGAAAAGCTGCCTCTGACCTGGGGAGCTGGCCTGGCCCTCACAGCCAGGCCTTGATATTCTCCTGTCGAACAATTTCACAGAGTACCAGCACTGGACAAGGCCGTTCTGTGACCATGATGGATCTAGACAAAGCAAGACCTCCTTGTAATGATATCTGAATGAAAACAAAACAAGAACATTGTCCAAACCACAAAAATGGCCCGACATTCCCCTATCTGGCTAATAGGAGTCACAGCAGCTTCTTTGCCAATTATAGCTATAGCCTTGCTTCACTCTTCTCATCTTCTAGAGAAGATGTTTTTTTAAGATACCCAGTCAAAGCTTTACTTTACTTCCTGATAGCATCCAATGCAAATCCAAGCCCCACTTCCTTGAACCCGTCCCCAAATCATTTAATACAAGTCCAAATCCTCCAACAAGTTCTTTCTAACCCCTTTTCCTGAGATGCCTCATGGTTCACCATGGTGCGTGTTCTCTTTCAGTGCAATACGTAAGCAAACCCATGTGTCCCCAGTGGTCTTTGATTGGAGGGCATTGACACACGTTAACATTATTTTATCCCCAGCTTTTTTTCTCTGGGGTTCAAAGTGTCCCTGAAGTTTTCTGGTAGAATATTACATATGACTAGGAATGGTCTGCTAGTCCATGTACTGCTTCAAGCACAAGACCTCGGCTGTTCACCTTGTTCACCTGATGCATTCCAAGAGCCAGTTCAAATAGCAGCAGCTTCTGTAAAGACCTGGTATCTTTCCCTTGAAACGATCCATCCTAGAGATGCTACTGCACATGGTACTGACCTCTGTTAGCAGATATTCGGTAACTATTTTTTTACAAATATTTTTTAGCACTCCCCATAGATTATAAATTCATTGAGAGCAGGGACTCTTATTCAGCTTTGTGTCCTTAGTGTCTAATGTAGTAGCATATAGAAAGTGTTCAGTGAAAAGTCATTAGATGAATAAATGATCAAATGAATGAATGAAATGTTAGACTTGGAAGGGACTTAAACAATGATCTAGCCCAGGGGTCTCAAACTCAAATACCTAGTGGAGCTCAGCGGGTGACAGGAGGGGCCTCTGGTATCCTGGACGGTATCTGCCCCGTCAGTCCCAGTGGGTTGTTGCTAGGAAGGAGAGTGGGTTCATTGTTGCCAGGATCTTCTGATTTTTAAAGAAAAGACAGATATACCTCAATTTTTTAATGTTTTTAAAACACTGTGTGGGCCTAATGCATCTGCGGACCAGATTTACTTTCTGGGCTGCCAATTTGTGACTTCTGATCTTAGCCAACTCCTAATTTTAGGTACAAGAGACTGTGGTCCAGAGAGATTAGCAACATGCCTGAGGTCACCCAGTCATCAATGGCAGAACTGACTCAAAAGGGGTCTTAAGAAGAATCACAATCAAAAAAAAAAAAAAGAATCACAATCCAAATTAGTATCTATTGATCATTCTGGGAGTAGGGCATTCAGACCTTACACTCCTATTCAAGCCAAAGTACAGATGTTAGGGGTGAGAAAACTGTTAGTAAAAATCTTAGAAATGGGATCTAAACTTTGCTGATGGTTCCATAATGTCAGGTAATATATATTTCTAAGCAAGTCCTAATATTTGCTTCCTTTTCCCAGTGCTGTGTCTATGTTTCCTTCTCACTAGCAAACTTAATTACATATCTTTTAAATATAAATTTTATTTCTATCAATATGGAACATGTAACTGTAGAAAATGTCAAATTGTACTACAAGGCTTATAATGACAACTCAAAGTCCCCAGCCCCACACTTCCCCTCCTCTGTCCTGGTCCCCAAAGGCAACTACTTCCAACGCTTTAAAGTGATAATGTGCTTTGCTTAAAATCTTTTTAAATTCACTATTCTCCAGTTTCAATCTGGAAACCTATACCCTTCTGCCCTAGGAAACTTTCTTGTATCATTTATTTAATCATTTTCTTCTTTACATTTTCTCTGTTTTCTACTTCTAGAATTCCTGTTAATTGGTTTTTCTAGTTATCTTTTCTTTCTTGTCTTCCATCTCTTTTTTAAAGATCTATCTTCTTTGAGATTTCCTCAATTTTGTCTTACAGCCCTTCTATTTTATCTTTTACTTCTGCTCTTATACTTTTAAATTCACAGCATTCTTCTCACTCTCTGAATGTTGTCTCTTTAGTGTCCCCTTATTCTTGTTTTGTGGCTTCATATTCCCAGTAATTATAGTTTGTTTGTTTTCTTTAAGTTGCTTATGCTCTGGTCTGTTTTCCCAAATTCCTCTTTTTATTCAGTGTTTGTTTCAATCTCTGCTTGTTCCATTAGCAGATTTATTCAAATGTCTAATGGGCTTTGGTTGTCTAATCATATTTAAAAGTGAGGTGCTAAACTAAATAAATAAATAAAGCACTAAAATACTGTTGATAAGTGCTGTGTGCAGGGTGGGGCTTTTTGATTGGTGGGCTTGACTGTACAACAATCACGTGGAGACCCAGCTATTTTTCTTAGGGGATCTCCAATGTCCGTGTCAGAAGACAATTTTATGAGAGAAGAATCCTCTGGATTCCCTCCTGAGAAGCAAAAATGTTGGCTCCCAGTGATCTGAGAGCCAAATAGAAGAATCGAAGAGGGTTTGGAGATCTCGCCGTCTAATATGTAGACTTTCTCATCATTCCTCTGTTTCTAACATTTTGCCTCATCCCTACCCCAACAGGTGGTGTCCCCAAATCCTTTGTGGTTCAACATCTCGAAAGGGAAGAATCTCTAATCTACTTCTGGGGAGATGCGGTTTGGGGAGATTTGTTTATCTTTAAAAGATACACCCATGCCTCCTGTTTGCAACCCCTCCCCATACCACCACATTTAGTGGACACATGACGACTCCTCTCCAGGTTTCTGTGGCATGAGCTGCCTTGCTCCTTGTTGGTTTCGCCCACTGCAGGCTCAAGTCTCAGACTTGGAGGCCTGCAAAGTCAGTTACTCCTTGTACTTCTGCCTTCTAGCTTCCAAGATTTTGCTGGCTTTTCTCCTCTGCTGTTACCTCCTGTCTGGCTCTTGGCTGTTTTGGTCGGTGCCTTCTTTACTTCTTTACCATCACTTTAAAGGGTCTTCAAAGAAAAGCAGAGACCAATGCATACGTTTGATCCACCATGTGACGTTGGAAGTCTCCCTAGGAAATTTAGATTTGATTTTTCATGTCCGTTAGTCCAAGACGCATCTTGGCTAGGCAGGAACATGGACAGTGATCAACCTGGCCCATTCCCTATTCTTAACAAGCAGTCTTCCTGATGTGTCTACAAACACAAAAATGTCCTTTGGCTCTTCATATTTGATATCACTGGTATGAAGATCTATCAGATCTGCCTGTGGTGGGACTACTCCAGCCTTGAACAAGTGATATTCTAATACTTATTATATTTCCCAATTTTATGAAAAGGCTTGTGTGTCAACAATTTGAATTTTAAATCTGGTCTACTACCTTTTTAGTTCTGTGCCTATTGATAGGTGAGTTGTACCTTACTTATCTGTGCAATTGTGTTTACATGAGCAGAATGCTACTTTGCATTGAATTATAAGGGGGGTCCCATTACAGTCTTTATGAAGTCAGTGTCTATTATTGTCAATAATGATGGGTGTATGGTATATGCCACCAGATAGGCCCATGATAGAGAAGTTCTGTTACTGACAACTGTGGCAGTGGCAGTGGGGATGGTGGTGTGGTGGTAGAGATGGAGGAGTGACAGTAATCAGGGTGACAGTACTAAGACAGCAGCAACTGAGAGGATTTTTTTTAAACTCAATTAAATTCCCTTTATTTATTATTTGGCTCCTTGTTATATAATCTATAACATCTGGGATAAGCTGTCATGAATAAAGTTATATCCACAACTCTGGGTGCCCACTTGTGGCCCTCTCCATATCTCTAAGGGTTCTTACAGAGTCAGAGGGTAGGAAGAGCAGATCATCTACATGGTGTGATAGAGAGGCCACAGCTATTTTTCTTTTTCTTTTTCTTTTTTTTTTGCGGTACGCGGGCCTCTCACTGTTGTGGCCTCTCCCGTTGCGGAGCACAGGCTCCGGACGCGCAGGCTCAGCGACCATGGCTCACGGGCCCAGCTGCTCCGCGGCATGTGGGATCTTCCCAGACCAGGGCACGAACCCATGTCCCCTGAATCGGGAGGCGGACTCTCAACCACTGCGCCACCAGGGAAGCCCCCACAGCTATTTTTCATGGTGGTCCATTCACTCTTCAGAAGGACCAGGTTTGACTCATGTGAGTGAATTTCGCAATTATACAACTACAACCATGCCCACCTATCACTTAATTAATGTCTCTGTTCCAAGGCATGGTATTGGGAGTTCAGAGGGACACAAAAGGAAAGACAGCCTCTCCAGGAACTTACCAATGGTACAAAGCAGTATAGGGTGAGCTTCCAATGGACATGATGGGTTTTTTTTTTTAATATATATATATATTTATTTATTTTTGGCTGCATTGGGTCTTCGTTGCTGCATGCAGGCTTTTCTTTAGTTGCGTCGAGGGGGGCTGCTCTTCGTTGCGGTGCATGGGCTTCTCATTGCGGTGGCTTCTCTTGTTGCAGAATGTGGGCTTTAAGCGTGTGGGCTTCAGTAGTTGTGGCACGTGGGCTCAGTAGTTGTGGCTTGTGGGTGCTAGAGCGCAGGCTCAGTAGTTGTGGCGCACAGGCCCAGTTGCTCCGCGGCATGTGGAATCCTCCTGGACCAGGGCTCGAACCCATGTCCCCTGCACTGGCAGGCGGATTCCCAACCCCTGTGCCACCAGGGAAGTCCAATGATGGGTTTTAAAAGAAGGAGAATTTAGAATGAGTAGCAATAACTGCACTGGTCCTTTTTTTTGCACTTTGTATCTGTGTCATAGGATTTATAGTTACTTGCCTACTACATGGTTGTCTTTTCCATCAGGGCATGGGGCCTGGTCTATTCATCTTTGTCTCCCCAGGAATTTGCATAGTGCCTGGCACCTTCAATAAATGTTTAATGAATGAAGAAGTGAATTCACAGAGGGGTGGGGATTAGGCTGGATCTGAGAAACAGGCAAACCAAGTAGGAGAGTATTCCTGGTGGAGGAAAGTGTGGCTGGAGTATACAACAGGTGTTCTGAAACAGACCTCACTGGACAGGGCTCAGTGGGTGAGCAGGGGGAGATATTTGGACATGGAGGCTAGAGCCAGATTGTGGAAAGACTTGAAAACTGATTTACAGAGTTTGAACTTTATCCTTTAGGAAAAGGTGAGCTGTTGGCATATTTAGTGTAGGAGAGGGATTTGACAAGAGCAGGGCATTGGGAAGATTAACTTGTCAGCCCCAAGCACAATGAGCTGGTTGGAGAAGAGACTAGAGCCAAAGGGGACAGTTAGGAGGCTACTGCAGTCATCCAATTTGGAAATGCTGACGGCCTGGATAGAATGGTTGGTGGTAAGAAAGTAAAGGAAGAAATAGATGCAATGAAAGAAAATATATAAGAATAATCTTTTAAAATAAAAATTCTAGAAAACATTTTATGGACACATCAGGTTAGGAGTTTTTGTTATCTCACCACTTCTCAGCAGTTTTTATAGTATGAACACTTATTCTGAGCATACATTTGACTGCAAATTAGAGAGATGTGAAAGGGAGCTGGTAAAGGAATGCTTTGACTCAACATGCTCAGAGTAAGGGACCAAGAGCCAGGTTCCCAGACTGAGATTGCCATAGCTTTGTTCCCTTCAGCCTCTCCTCCTCTGCCTGAGAGCAAGCCTACAAACTGCAGAGAACTTGACTTCTTCCAGGAAACTCTTGATCATGGGGTGGGGACGGGGCATGGGAGGGCCGTCATTTCCCACAGTCTCATAAACCACCAGAATCCCCTTCTTTATGGATTTAATCAGATCCAATACTTGGAAAATGATTATACTTCCAACCCTAAACCTTACAAATCAGTCCTGAACTATGTGGAGCTATGACAATGAGTATTTCCTGGGTGGAGAAGGGGGGAGGGGAAGGAAACAGAGCTGAAAGAACTTGAGTGGTCATTTTTTTTTTCAATCTAAATTTTTATAAACATTTTTACCATGGAGGTTTAGGTCAACATTTTGGACAACAAAATGTCTAAGATTCTATACCATAACCGTTCTGAAAAAGCTTTTAAAGTGGGTATACTGTCATATTAATAAGCACAACCAAATACTTCTGTAGACATAGCCACATAAAGAAAAAGATATAAGTAATGTATAACATTGAAAATACTTCCACAAAAATCTTTGATCAATTTCCTTTTTTTTTTTTGTGGTACGCGGGCCTCTCACTGCTGTGGCCCCTCCCGTTGCGGAGCGCAGGCTCAGCGGCCACGGCTCACGGGCCCAGCCGCTCCGCGGCATGTGGGATCTTCCCGGACCAGGGAACAAACCCGTGTCCTCTGCATCAGCAGGTGGACTCTCAGCCACTGCGCCACCAGGGAAGCCCCTCAATTTCCTTTTTAAAAATGAACCCACAAAAAAGTGCAAACATTAATACTGTGGCTTGGACCTGAGCTTGAAGCAGATCCTGCTTCTTCAAGTTGATATTCTTTTGTGTTCCTTATTCACCCCAGTGATCAGAGGTGGCCTTAATTTCAGCTCTTAAATGGTGCTTCATGACCTCTTGAACAGGTTAAATAAATAGTATCTATAATCCCCAAATTTAACACGATGTGTTGTTAAATGAGGAAGAGAATGAACCATTATCCTTTGTGTTTGAGGATGACTCCACTTATGGTGATCGCTGATCATGTGTGTAAGCTACAAGGAGATGTAATGACCTGCCCCTTTCTACCCTGTAATCAAAGGCCACCTGGGCTCATTTTCAACCCTGCCCCCAGGATCCTTCTTTACATCTTAGCTTAATAATAATGTCACAGCAGTACTATTACTGCTACAGTGGTTAAGAATCTGCCTGACAATGCAGGGGACACGGGTTCAAGCCCTGGTCCGGGAAGATCCCACATGCCACGGAGCTACTAAGCCCGTGTGCCACAACTACTGAGCCTACGCTCTAGAGCCCGCGAGCCACAACTACTGAGCCCATGTGCCACAACTACTGAAGCCTGCGTGCCTAGAGCCCATGCTCCACAAGAGAAGCCACCACAATGAGAAGCCCGCGCACCGCAATGAAGAGTAGCCCCTGCTCACTGCAATTAGAGAAAGCCCGCGTGCAGCAACGAAGACCCAACACAGTCAAAAATAAATAAATAAATAAATTTATTTTAAAAGAAAAATACTATTACTGCTACTGATGATAATGATGATACCATCAACAATAATACAATAGTAGGAGACTTAATAACTAATATTCTTGTTGATCTTTTATAAAAACCCTGTGAGATGGGCAAAGAAATTATTGCCCCTATTTTCTGATCACTGGGCCCCAAGGTCATCTGTTTCCAAGAATACTGAAAATTGAAAAATGCCCATTTAATTTCTCTTAAATATTTGTAAAATAATATCTTTGCATTGTTTAAATTCGATCTTAAGTAGCTAATTGGTTTATTTCTATCCCCAAATGATACGCTTCCATCCATGAAAAGCCAAACCAAAGACACAGCTCCCATATTCCTATTCGTTTTTTTATACAGATTTTTAATGGCAATTTTATTCCAAACCCTGCACAAACATAAATACTGCATTAAAGGAAGATGAATTTATTTTGACCTTTACTGAAAATGCACTGTGAAACAAAGCACTTAAGCATTTATAGCCTGTTAGACACTCACATTACCCAATTCCATGTAGATAAGAAAGTCCTTCCCAGCAAAAGTAATGTTCACAAGTCGAGCAGTTTTAGAGAGCACTTAACTGCAAAGCCAGATATCATGTTCCTCACTAGGAGTCTGTTTTGGTCGGTTTTATGAATCTAAGATCTATAGACATTAAGGGAGTATCTAAAATGTTACAGTCAAGAAACATAGAGGATGACGTTTTCTTATGGATTTTGATGAAAATACAGGATATTTGCAACAAAACGCTTGGGGATAACCATTATTTATTACAAAGGAGATGGAGTGTATTGGGGTTTTGTTTTGTTCCTCTTTTAAAACCCTGTCTCCCACGTCCCTCCTGCAAAGAAATTGGTGGCATTGTTTTAGTAATTTTTGGTTAAAAGTGGGTTTCAATTCTACTTATAATTACTTACATACCCCCTCCCCTCAAAATAAAACACCCTCTCCTTGCATGAACAGAAATGAGTATTTTTGTGCATTTTATTTTTTTGATATAATCTTTTTCCTTTAGTCATAAGCCTCTGACTGCAGAGCTATTTCCTCCTTCCAGATTCTTGTGTCAGAGAGTTGAGATGTTAAACCACAGCAACCATGAAACTTTAAAATCCCTGATGCATGATGAATGGGTGCTGGGCAAAGCAGCTTAAAATCTATGCTTTTGCTTCTCTTTAAACACTTTAAATTGACAGCGCCATAGATCAAACATTTTTACTGAGAGGAGAAGCTTTGGCAATTTAACTTAAACAAGTGCACAGTTACCATCATCTCAAGACCTCACCCCTCCACAATTACCCCTTCCACCTGGCGGATTGGGTACATTTCTCATTGAAAAGAAGGGGTGTGTGTTCGCGCGCTCAGCTCTACTACAGGGCAGCCTCTTATAACCGTGTGTGTGTGTGTGTGTGTGTGTGTGTGTATGTGTTCGTGCAGGCAGCTCTGCTACAGGGCAGCCTCTTATAACCGGGCTAGATAACACCCCACGCAACCCCCGTCACATCCATCGCCACAGCCCAAGGTGAACCGGGGGCTTCCACCCGCGGTCGGGCCAGCTGCAGAGCATGCGCTGTGGTTGCTCCTCCGCCCACCGCTACCTTAGCCTGCCCCCCCAACTCGTCTCTCCTCTTCCTCCTTCTCCCCCCGCCCCCCACTCCTAGAGCAGCAGAGTTGGCGCTCTGCCCATTCAGGCGTTCAGCGTCAGCTCCTCAGGGATCAGCAGGCAAAGTCACAGTCTGCACAAACAGAGCTTTCAAATTCATAAAATTCATAGGATTTTTCACAAATGAATGAACACAATTTTCTACCAATTTCCTCATTATGCAAATATGCAAAATATCAAATTTAGGCCAATTAGGGTCCTCCACAGTCCCAAATTCACCCGTTTAAGCCATAATTGCAGAAACTATCAAATAATTACGGTCGCTAATTGGAAATATTTGTGACAGATACAACAAATTCTTGCACAAATTACATTTCATTCGAGGAACCACTGCGCGCCACTGAAATTTTATCGAAGTCTAATTTAACTTACATAATGAGTTGAATTGAGTACTTGTTATCAAATTTGAGCAATTCATAGCCCCGTAATGTGGAATGATCAAATAAATTAAAAGGGAATTTATTCAATATTTTGTTGTGATCCTTTTCTCAGAACCATTGCTATTTTGTAGGGAATGTCCTCCTCCCGTGGCCCGGGGCCGGTGCCTGGTGTCACGCAAGCCCTGGCGGTGCCCGCCGCGCGGCGGAGGCAGCGCCGCGAGGAGGCGGCGGGTGACCGGCAGCCGGCAGCCGGGAGCCAGAGCCTCCACCTGGGGCGTCCGCCGACCCGGTGTTCAGCTCCGCAAGCGAGCGCAGAGCCGTCGGAGGCCCACTCCGCCCGGTTGCTTTTATTTAATTGGTTGGAGGGGTCAGGGAATACTTCCGGGTAAAGCGAGGGCAGTTCTAGAAATGATCTGATTTTTGGAAGTGTAAATACATGCGCGCACACACGCCCACACACTCGTGCCACATGCGCGTCCTACACACATGCACACGCACATCGCAAACGGACACACACAGCACACAAGTGCCCATCTACACCATACATGCACACGCCAAATATGCAACTCGGTGGTGCTCGCACACGCCACATACAAGTGCACACGTTCTGTCTTACACACACACCACCCAGACACACTCCTACATACACGCGCGCGCACACACGGGGCCGCCCGCACGCCAGGCAGACCTGAGCGAGCCGCGCACAGCCGGGGTGGGTGTAATGCTAGGGGAGAGCCGAAGCGCTGTCCCTCGGAGTTCCTCTCTTCCCGGCCAGACTGCCAAGGGTTAACTGCTGGCTGGGGTCCCGTGACGGTGGCGTGTGCACAGTGTCTCACGGGCAGACACACACACATTCGCACACACTCCAGGTAGGGGAACGCGCACCCGCTCTCCCTGGCCTTTGTGTGTGTGTCCTCGGGACGGGTAAAAGCAGGGGTAATTCAATGTCACTCTAACCGCGAGTCTCCCTGACACACGAATCCACGCAGCCCCTCTGCGAGTGTGCCCCGCGCGTGGGCACAAACACACGCATCGCCAGAATTACCCTCTCCCGAAGGTCAGCCTCGCGGACAGGGCATTCGTTTTCCCTTTGCACAGTCCCGCGCACACATTCACTAGCACAGTTTTTTCTAACTGCCTTGTGGCCTCGTTGGCGGATTATAAATGTCTCCTTCTCCCTGTGATTTGTTTAATCCGTGGAAATGGTGCTGGTCCTATGTAAACAAGCCAAGTGCGGAATGAAGGCAGTCACCCATGCGTGGCCAGCCTGCCTATTTGTCAGAAAACCTTCATAAATACTGAGCCGGGGCTGGGCAAGGATGTGATGTCTCCATTTTTGCCAGGAAAGGGCACGAGGAAGACAAAGCGAGGCACGGCAGCGTGTAACCTTTAAGGGACATATAGTCTGGGAGCCCAGAGGCCGGGGAAGCTCCCGGGCTAATTCAGAGGGGGAGGATGACTGATGCAGGGCCTGACACAGGCCTGGCGTCTGCTGGGCGGGAGGAGACAGGGCCCGGGCATTTTTATAGCTTGGAGCATGCAGATATGCGCTGCATCTCCCCAGGCTGGACCTGTGAGGCCGTGAGCCCGAGGCCTTAATGCTGGGCTGGAATTGCCCCTTGAGAAGGGAATCCCAGGCACCGGCATACCTCCAGGTATAACCACCGTTCGCTGTAAACCTTTCTGAATATTACATTTCCAACTTCACCTAGATTCATTCAAAACAATTCTTGGTGTCCTGGGGAAGGTATTGGCAGGGCAGAGCTGTGGACCCATCTCTCCGTTTGTCAAAGCACCCAGCTGTGGCGTGTCCAAACTCTGCCCACCTTGGACCTGTGGCCTGGCTCCGGAACCCGTCCTTTTTTTTTTTTTTTTTTTTTTAAGAACAATGCATATGTGGCTAATTACACACTCCTAACAAAAGCAGTAATTACTGCCTGTAATTTTCATGGTCCTTATTTAGAAAAAGTGTGAGAAAATGTCGAGTATTAAAACATGAAAGCAGCTATTAATCAAACCTTTATACCTTCTTTAACTCAGGCGTAATGGTGGGTATTATCATAAATCTACTCTGATAGTAACACAAGAATAATGAGTTCAGTAATGATAGCAATGATGATCATAATGATTTTAACCAACAAAGAGTGGTGTAGATTTATTGTTAATAATGTGGTACAGGAGCCTCTTTCATTAAAATTACCTATGTGTGTTCTCCTCGCTGGGGTAACCTGCATGTATGAGTGTGTGTGTGTGTGTGTGTGTGTTTGTGTTACCACCTTCCCTTGTGGCTAAAGATCAAAGCTGATTGCTTACTGAGTGAGACCTCTTTCTGGAAAGCCTTTATCTGCCTCCCTATCTGGCCTCAGAGTTTTCCCTTCTCCTTAGAAGAATCTAGAACATCCAGAAATATGTTAACTGGGTGGTACCCACTCCAAAGAGACAGCTGGGATGGTTATGGTTCGAGATGGATGTGGAAGGCCCAGGGAATGGAAGGAAAGCAGATCTTATGGGGCAAGCCTCCTCCTCCTCCATCCTGCCCAGCTCCTCACCCCGGCACCCTCCCCAGAGAAGGTCACTGTTGCGGAGTGAAGGATGGCCTTCTGCAAGGGCAGGCCCTCCAGGTCACAGTCTCCTCAGCAGAGAAGCTGGTTGGTTTGGGGCTTTGATTGACACAATGGAAAGGGGAGGAGATAGGGATTCTACTCCTTGAGACTCCAGAAGCTTTAAAACTTGCCTTCCCTTCCAAAGAGAAGCAAAGCCCTCGGTATAGCCTGGGGCCTGGGCTCTTGGGGCCACAGAGATTGTGAAGGAAAGGAGGGCTTAGAGACCCTTAGCCTCTCAGAAGGGCGGATGCCTTAGGGACTAGCCAGGTGGAAAATACAATAAACAGAGGGAATGTTCAGGTCACCTGACTGTGTCCTTGTTTTTTAATGAAATTAACTTGGCATTTGTCCTTTGCAAATGTTCTAGAAATTCTCAGTGGCAATCCATGTTTTAATGTAAAATATTAAACATGTTTAGTATTAAACATGTGATTGGAAAAAAAAACCCTCACTTTTGGGACATATTGCTACACTTTAGTGTGGGGAAAGCCTCAGGAGTTCCAACTCCAGAACCTAATTTTGGCCCTCAATTTTCAGCCCTAAGCTAACTCTCCAAAGCAAATCATGAAGGTTTATGGGAAGGAGGCTCTGAAAGTTTGAACTCCCAGAGAGCAATCAGAAAACATAACTAGCCTTCCTGAAGTCCCAGACCAGGACAAAAGTAAATGTAGCTAGCTCAAAATCTGTAGACATACGTCATAGTTTTCTCATTCTAGTCTGGCTATATTTTCTGATGCCAACTTTTCCAATTAACTGTAAAATTCTGATAGTTATAGAGTGTGGAATGCAGTAGTAACATAATTAGAACTTATACATAATAAATAATACATCTGTAGTATATTAACCTCCACTACCAGTTATGAGATCAGTGTGTGGACCAATTAACTACAGGGGCTTTTCTTAAACTAAGGCACTATAAACACACTAGTTTTAAATGTTGTAATTAGTAACTTGATCATTAATTAACTTTCTGATTAATTGTGTAGCAGTCTAATTTGTAGATGGGTCACTTAAAGACTGATACCTTGTAATTCTTTCTTCTGTCTTTAAATTTCCCTCATAAAATGTGATTTTGTATCCAGCTGGCCTCTTATTTGTGGAAATTCTTTGCCTAAAGGGTGCTGTGCCTTTAGACTAAAACTAAATTTCACTTAATCCTCCCCTATCTGGAGTGTACTGGTTGACTGGAGGCAGTGGGGGTAGGGAGGGGGCGGTCTGGAACAGAGTACTGCAGATGATAGGAGGAAGTGAATACGGGCCCAATTTACCCTATGCACTTGAGCCTGAAAATATTTCCCCCTTTCTTATAAAGAAGAGAGAAAGCATTTATGCATGACTTTCATCACAACCAATTCTCAAACCCCAAAACCACTTTAGGGGAAAAGAAATAATTTTTAAAGAAAATTTATTGTGGCCTCCACACCCCTATCATGGACTAGTCCAGGGGATAATTTAATGCAGTGGACAAAGGGCTAATGGCCAATTTCAATAAAGGCCGCCTTGCACTGGAACATCCTGGGGCTGTTCTATTAGCATCAGAAAGGGCTTGGGGTCCTGCTTCCACCAGAGCTATTGTTGCCCGGGTGTGTTGCCAGTCTCATCCTGCAGAAAGCCTTTAGCCCTGATGGCAGATGATTCTCTAAGTGAATAGAGATGAAGGCAGGGATATTAAGTGACTCTATAAAACATCCCGGACACAATTGTGTGATTGATGGAGGACAAAGTGGGAACAGCAGGACACAGGATCCTGGGAGAAGCAGCCTTGTCAATGCGAGAAACCCATCTCTGGAAACAGCTTCTCCTGGAGGAGTTTGCAGTCTATTTGTATGAGTAATCAGCTGGGCCCCCTCTCTGTCAGCCCTGTTTACTCACTGATTTTCTCAACAAGACAACCATTGACACTGGATGGATGGGGCTAATCTGGCGCAGAACTGGCGGCTTCGCAGAGGCTACAGGTCGAAAATAGAGCGCGGTGCCAGCTTCACCTCGCCTAATCTAGCGGCTAATATTTATTAGAGCCAATTTATACCGCTGCTCTCTCAAAGAGCGAGGAAGGCCCGGGTGCAATTAATAACATGGGCAATAACCACAGACAAACAAATAAATAAAGGTTTGTGAACTGTTTGGTTGGTTTTAAGGGAGGACGGGAAGGGAAACTGTTGGGTTTGCCACCTGGAGCTGGAAGGAGAGGAAGTAAAGGTGGCCGTAAAGCTCCTGAAGATGGCCTTTCTCCTTGTCCCCCTCATTCAATCTCAGACCAACAACCCGGCTGGCTGCAAGATGGCTTTGGAACCTGCACAAATGCATCTAATTCCACTTGTATCTAACAGAAGCTGTACAAAGACACCTGCCCTCGCAGGCAGAGGTGCGTGCGCACACTCCTGTTGTAAATACCCAGTTTATGCGCTTCCCCGCCCCAGGCGGAGGGAGACGCAGATCGCACGCCTTGCACTGCACTCAGCAGCCAAGCCCAGCAGCCACCGAGAAGAGTAGCTGGGGGCTGTTTGAGAGTTAGGAGCTGAGGAGGTGGGAGAGAGGAGAGAATGCAGATAGGGCACTAGGCAGAGGGACTTAGAGGCTTCAGACCCCTCCCTCTAAAATCTGTGTTCTAGTACCTGAGGCCTGTTTGTAGAGATGCTACCAGTTGCTGAGTTTGCTGTGTTTGGATGTTTAACATGATTTTTGTCGGGCCAAACTGGAAAGAAAAAAAAAGACAAAGTGTG
The DNA here is from genome assembly GCF_964165515.1 of Mesoplodon bidens. Lineage (NCBI taxonomy): Eukaryota > Metazoa > Chordata > Mammalia > Artiodactyla > Ziphiidae > Mesoplodon > Mesoplodon bidens. The sequence goes on along the minus strand of NC_138160.1, from coordinate 62,980,974 downwards.
TGTGCGCGCCAGGGCGCATCATGGGTCCGGAGTCCGGGTGGGTATCGAGTTGCGGAAAGGTGCACGTTGTAAAGGGCTGGTAGGAAACGCATTGTTCTTAACTGGGCGCCGTTGCAGCGGGGGCCGCTGCACAAGCGTTGACCTCGCCGCCGCCGAGGCCTGCAAACCTCAGGCTGCTAGGAAGGGAGCCCTTTGCCCTCGCGCCCTGGTCTCCCCACTCGCCCTCCCCGAACCCCTGTGGGCCACCGGGCTCCCGCGCCTTGCTAATTGCTCGGCTCCCTTCATGCACACACCTCCACTAATTTTACATTTCTCATTCTGCGGGTAGCTGGAAAGCGGCTCAGGGAATACGGTTCCTCCTCTTAGCTACCGCATGAATACAGTGAGTGGTGGCCGTCCAGGCCTCCCTGGTCGGGGGGGTTTGGTAAATTAGCAGCTTGGCTGTATAATCAGGCATTCGCCATTGAGGCCACAGTGCTGTATCCGTTAACCAGGTGAGATTTCATCATCTAATGGGTTGGGAGGTGTGACCGAGCTGCTAAGTTAGCAATTAAACTTCACAAATATCACTCGATTGCTTTTTTTTTTCCAAGCCAGGCATTAAAGGGGATAAAAATCTTTCCAAAATGTACACACGAAGGAAAATGCTTTCTTTTGTGACACATGTGAAATAACATGGTATCAAAACACGATATTTTAATTCTATTATCCTATAAAATACAGTCCTTGTAGTTCTGGTTCTAAGTGTACAGTGGAGGAAGGGAGCGTTTCTGATCGGCCAGTTCCTCCAAAGGCAGGGAAGGACTGTGTAAAATATATCATATTAGATAATACCTAATCTAGGACAGGAAAATCTGGGAAATAATAGAGATTTGTCCCTTTGGGCCTATTGTTTAGATTTATTATTGTATTAAGAATTGGACTCAAAGAGAAAAGGGCAAACACTCAGGTAAAACGTTATTTCAATCCTGTAACCCAGTCGGCAAGGGCCTGAAGTCCTATATCTCCACCTTGATGTTAACGTGCAGCCATATTAGTTGGGGCAGAAATTCTGGCAAACTGTATTAGGCGAGCCTAGTTAGATTTTTTTCATCCCCCAAACAAGTAAGCTCTCCCTGGATGGTGAGAATTTCCTGTGTCTGTAGGTATGTGAAAAAAATATGTGGTATCTCTAATAGAAAGACAGAGAGCAAGACCTAGTAGATTTTTCTGAGTGTTAAATGCCTAAATGGAAACATAACAGAAAATATTATTAGCTTTCTTTGCCGACACCAGGGACGCAGGTTAAAGTATTTTTCATTTAATCTGATAGTGAATAAAGCACTTAAGGCACTTGATGATTTATTGATCAAATAGAAATCAGGCGCCAGACAACATCTCCTTATTTAATCCCCATTCACACGATTAAAAGCCAAGTGAACTTTTTTTTTCTAACAATTTGTTCAATAAGCTTTATGTTATATAAAGAATAAAAAGAGAACCATTCTTCTGACCTATAAATCTCTCCTTTGGCTGATATGAATGACTACGGGGCACATGAACCTCCATTGAACTGTAAACACTGTTTTAATGGACAGTAATGGCCCTATGATTTTTAGCTATTGTTCCAAAATGACTACCATGTTTATTGCCGCCATTAAAAATGAATTAAAGAGTTATGAAACTCCTCAATAATGAGAACTCCGGCCATTTATAAGCGGTAGTTCTCTTCTCCCCAGCGCACTCGAAGGTTCTGCTGCTCTGGGTGGCGCAGGCCTCGGGACACCTCTCGGGGAGGCAGGTGAGGGCCTAGAGGACCAGAGGGACTGAGAAGAAGCAGGAGGCGACCGGGGAGGGGAGGGGAGTAGGGGCAGCCCCGCCAGCTCGGACGGATGCTCCCCCGGAGGAGGAGAGCGGTGGGTGGAGGCGGGAGCTGAGGGTCGGGGGAGAGCGGGCTGTGCCACCTCTGCGTGCCCCCCCGGAGTGGAGAGAATGGGGTGGGGCAGCGAGCGGCGTCCACGGGGCCGTAGCTGGTCCCCGGAAAGCGACGCGGGACAAGGCGGGTGTGGCCAGGCCACCACCCCTTTCTTTCCAGGCCCCGCGGCAGCGCAGGGGGCGCCCAGCCCCCTCCCCGGCCCCGTGCCGCTGGGGGCCTCGCAGGAAAACGGCTCAGCGAAGTTGCGCGCAGCTCGTGCACTGTTCTCCGAGGGGTCCCTGGCTGGAGCCTGCACGTTTCTCTTTGCATTAGCAAAGCCCAAAGTCATCCAGTTTGCGCTAATCACCACAATTAGTCCTGAATTATCACCGGACTCTGACAGACGTTCCTTGTAACTCTCTTTTATTTCCAACAGCCCTAATCAGCCGCTCTCATTACAAACGCTGATTAAACTGCAAATTATCCAGCAGCGGCCCTGTTCCCGTCTACCAGCAGCTCGTTCAATATCAATTAAGGCCGAGCTGCAAAGCCTGCAGCCTCCGAGAGTTTCCAACTGCCTGATAGTGGCACTTATTAGTTTGGAAAACTAGGAAAATACTAATAATCAACAACCAAGGGGGAAAGAGGAGGCAACCAAACAAAAGGAAGGCAGGAACGCAGGCGGAGAAAGGAGCGAGGCGCCGCCTGCCCGCCCCCCACTCCTCTGGCCCCAGGTGCGACCCCCGCCCTGAATCCGGGAGCGGGGGGACCGGGAGGGGGCCCCTTCACGGGGAGAGCCCCAGTTCCCAGAACCAGCGAGGTGGTGCTGGACAGCCAAATGTATTCGCTAATGTATCGTCTTAGCTCGCTGAAGACATTTTTGCAAATAATGCATCGAATTTGGGCATTTAAAACCAAACTAACTTGCAGAACTACCTTTATCGAGTGGTTCTGAAATCTGTTTCCAATACGCTGTTTCGTCTGATGCTTAAAAAACATTGACCTCGCCTCGTAAATAAAATGGGAGTTGATGACAGTTGATTTTATTTACCCATTCTGTCAAATTAGATTTCCACAGCAGAGCGCTGCTCACGTGGGCTGCAAAAATGCAGCCCTGCCGCCCCACCTCCACCCCAACTTGGGACTGAAGTGTACAGACAACAGCTGCCTTTCTCTCCCCCCTCTCCCAAGCCCTCTCTCTGTGCTTTTCTCCCTCTCCCCCTCTCTTTCCTCGGGAGGGTAGCTGAAGGCCTCGGGAGAAACTAGCCCTACCCCTCCAAGGAAATTTGGATTGCTAAGTGATTCGATTGGCATGAAGGAAGCAGCTGCAGAAAGGCCCTGGTGGGTATCAAGGTGTCTGGGACCCTTCAGTCTGGGCCACTAACCTTTCTGGCCACCCTCTCTATCCCCAGCAGGAGCAAGCTCCCTGATCGCTTTTCTTTCCTATTTGATGGAATTGTCCCCCACCTTTAAAAATTAAAAAATGAGGAGGACCATAACTCATTGAAGCTGGAGAAAGGAATTAATAGACTGTTCATTTCTATCTAGGATTAGATAAGGCATGTATTTGAGGATTAACAATGTGTGTGTATTTGTTTTACCCAAAACTGATGGGCCTGAATCCCTTTGAGAACTTGAGTAAGGAGTGAATTATCAGAGACTGCTTAATAGGGATGAGCCCCCTAGATTTATTCTTTTCAAAAGAATTCTGAAGTTTAAGTTTTTGTCCCTTTGCTAAACTGGGAGCAAGCTAGTTATAGTTACATCTTCTCAGACCTTAAAGACAGGATAATACTTCCTGTTCCTGAAGATCTGGTTTGCTTCCTTCTCTCTGGAGTGGAAAAACCACATGACTGATTCATTTTCCCTTTTGCATTGACTGCCAGGAAGCTTAAAGCTAAACCCCATACTTAGCATGATACCTATCTTAGTGATAGAATTACTTCCTCTCATTCCTTTACCCTGTATTTCTCCTGCTTTGTGTTGGAAATAAGCAGGATGTAAACAGATGTCTTCTGAGTCTTTATTACTCTATTTTTACATCACCAGTCCTACTTTGAGAAGTATAGCACTTTTATAACTGAATATCCTTTGGATTCCTTGGAAAAAGAACCTTTATAAAATATACTCTATTTACCTCATTCTGTTCATTATTTCTGGCAGTTAGTTGCCTTCCAAACTGTAGGAGAAATTCCTTTGATTTAAAGAATGTTTCTGCTCTTTCTCATCAGTGTTGGTGATGCCATCTCTTTTCCTTTCCATGTTCACAACCACTACCCTAGGCTAGGACTTGATCATTTTATGCCCACATTTCTGAAGGAGGATCCTAAGCAAGTCTCCCAAACAGTGATACATCAATTTACCCCAAACAGTTCCCAGTGAGATTTCCTGAAACCACTCTGGTCTCCAAATGTGGTTCAAATAGCATTTTCTTCTCTGAATCATTTCACATATTTTTTTTCACGTATCTCTTGAAACTAGAATTTCTGTTCTGATGCTAATATTTATTTTTCTATTATTTGCCTTTACATGACCTCAAGTTTTCCTATTTAAAATTATACTATCAAGCACTTGCTATGTACCAGGTACCTGCTAAATTCTTTACATGTAATCCCTAAACAGTCCTATGTTGTAGGTAGCATGATCGTTACTGCTTTTCATAGATAAAACTTATAAAATAACAGCTCAGAGAGCCCTGGCTATCGGCCGTGTGAATCAGAGGGCCAAGCATGGATTCTGCCTTTCCTAAATATTTGGCCTCCCCAATCTTTGAGGAAGGAATCATGCTTTCTGTTTTATTTTCTCTCCTATTCCACATAATAAGAATTTAGGAAAAACATACGTGGAGTGCCTAATTTTTCAAATCTATAGGACCCCCTCCTCTCAACCACACACGTATGCTTTTGAAGAGCTTGACTTTGATAATGAGGTTTCCTATTCCAAAACCTCAGCAAACATAATCCCTGGACTATCCATCTTCTCCATGAAAAGGGGAAACATTTCTTTCTTTCTTGTACTAGTAAATCCACCCTGATCTGATTGCCATTAGTAGCTGTTGACATGTACCTAGGAAGAAACCATGGTCCTGGGTAGTCCCCTTCTGTGGGACAATACCCCGGAAAGCGTAGGGCAAGGCATCTCTCCAGCTGGCATAGGTCAAACCTTTTGAAGACCACTCCCACAGCATTTTGGAATTTGGCATTCCAAATAACAATAAGCTTCTCGTGTGAGGCAAGATGAAGGAAGCCAGCTGATGACAGCTTTTAAATAAAGGCGTGTGGGCATGAGTTTGTGAGTATTCTGTAAAAGTTGAAAGTATTTCCTCAGTCAACTTAGCAATATTGGTAGGAGGAGAGTTTTGCCCACATTTTCTGAAACCCAGATTAAAGTCCTCATCTTGATGAGCAAGGCCTTATTTTGGGTATTTTTAAATCTAATTTTATGTCCTGTCATGAAAACCGTGAAAAATTACTTCCCATCATGACATTTTAAAATCGCCTTTTGTCCCTGAAACTGAGAATAAAGATGCTTTTAGCAATCAAGTACAGTACAGGATAAGGCCCATGTTTAAAAATACTGCTGACAAAGACACGTTCGGAAAAAACAAAACAAAACAAAAAAACCGAATGCTACTGCCACTGGCGGGTTGAGCTTCCTTGTGCGAACCTTTGGTGTAGATGTCTAAGAGGCCATTTCTACTTACATGGAACAGTTAGAGGTTATTGTAACCATCTTAGCAATAGACAGGAGCTCAGCTGGAACTGATATGTGTGATCACTGATTGATTACCTGTCTACTTGATAGTGTGTAGTTGAGTGAACTCGTTTCCTTTACAGGACAGAAAGATTCACAGAGTAGAAAGCGCACATCCTTAAATTACCTGAAAATTAATGCTAAGCATATAGTGATGAATCTCTATGCATATATATGCACATATTATGGGTGTGGGTATACCCTGACTTAAGAAAATCACAGCTATAGCAGTCTATATTTACAACATAGACAAAAGGATGTCATTATTAGCATTATGAAAAAGAATAATTTCTTTCTTACTGGGGAATTAGTCTCGAGCTTCTTCATTTTTCTCTTGCATTTGATATACGCTTGGATCTATAGCCGTTCTCTTTTAACACAGCTTTCTGGGGACTCATATCTTGCATAAAGCAAGGTGCACCTACATTGTCTGTTTTCTCAGAACTCTGTTGTGCTTGAATAAGAATATCTTTTTCATCTTCCTAACCCAAGAGCTATGAAGAGTACCTTTAAGTAATAACTTCTATAGGTAGCTGCTGAAATTAAAAGTGGAAAAATAGTGTTACTGTAAAGATAACATTGGGTCCTATAGTTCTTTCTTTGCTGTGTCCACACATGAAAGACTGGTCTGCTAGGAGGAAGCAGCTGCATTTTTGCAGGGTTTGTTTCTATTTGCTATTATGTCTCTTGAGAGCAATATAAGACCTAGACTCAAAATACTACTTGGTGGGCTGCCCTGACCACTTCTCTTTGTTGTCTGAGGTCAATTGGAGGCTTTGCTTCAGTTAACCTTTCTAGTATTTGTCTGGTCAGCATATTGGTCTTCTTCCCACCTCAGTTCAATGAATAGAAATCCAGCTCTCATACCTGCCCTCATAAATCTCTGCTAAGGGGGAGTGGATGCAGCCTGTAACACGATGTCCCAGATCTTCACTTCTGTCAGAATTCACTACCATCAATGTGTCCATCCAAAGAAAGCCACGTAACCAACCAGGCTCCCTGTCACTGACTTCACGTGACTCTAGGTGCCCCAATACTCGATATCCTAACATCTGGTTACTGTCATAAGCTGGTATTCCCAAGAGTGGTGGGTGGGGTTTAGCCTTTATGAGTCATGGATTCCTTTGAGGATCTGATAAAAGTTATACACCTACTCCTCAGAAAAATGCACATATTCACATTCTTGGAAAATTCTGCCTACAATTTTGGAGAGTTCACAGATCCCTCAAAGGGTCCTGTGAACCAGGTTAAAAATCTTTTCCTTAGAGACAGGCCTCTTTAGTCCTCATTTGCTCTGAGTCATGCCATCAGAGTTCTTGTTCACCTATCACTAATAACAAAAAAGTAACTGATAGAAGCTTAAGTCACTTTTTCTCAAATCCCTACCAAAAAAAATTAATATCTATGAAATCGGTTTCTCTCTTTCTCTTATAATCACCAATGCACACATATACACAATGTTCCGCATTTAGGGTGCTTCAGTATGCCCATCTTTAGACAGATGTAACCTCAGTCATACAAATGCACATGGACAGCCCATATGCTAAACTTTTACCAGCATTTTTAACATTGGAACAAAAGGAAATCTTAGGTTTCACTCTGTTTTTATTTTATTTCTCCTTTCTCATCTCTGGCAAATTTGTCACAAATACTGAAATAGCCAAAAAGAAAAGATGCAAAGCCCCATAAAAACCAACCTAACCTAATCAATCAAGTCAAGCTGTCTATTTCAGATGGAGACCCCAAATCATGCAAATCTACATATAGGAACATACAGACATTTAGGATTTCTAAAGGAAAAAAATTCATTTCCTTTGTGAGAACTAAGCAAATTCTAAGTAGTCCTTCCTTTAAAATGCCAGATCAGATGTATTTTCTGATAGACTGTCATGTATGTAACCAAAGTGGACTTTTAATTATGAGACGTTAACTCTGAATTAATATCTCATTATAACCACAGAGTATAGAACGAATAAACTTCCACCAGAACTGAACACGTTTGTGGACTTCCCTGGTGGTGCAGTGGTTAAGAATCCGCCTGCCAATGCAGGGGACCCGGGTTTGAGCCCTGGTCTGGGAAGATCCCACATGCCGTGGAGCAACTAAGCCCGTGCACCACAACTACTGAGCCTGTGCTCTAGGGCCCACAAGCCACAACTACTGAAGCCCGCGCACCTAGAGCCGTGCTCTGCAACAAGAGAAGCCACCGCAATGAGAAGCCCACGCACTGCAACAAAGAGTAGCCCCCACTCGCCGCAACTAGAGAAAGCCCGCACACAGTAATGAAGACCCAACACAGTCAAAAATAAAAACAAATAAAGATTAAAAAAAGACATGCATATTCCTAAGTGAAAGAAGCCAATCTGATGCCGTGGAGCAACTAAGCCTGTACGCCACAACTACTGAGCCTGCACTCTAGAGCCCGCGTGCCACAACTACTGAGCCCAAGTGCTGCAATTACTGAAGCCTGCACGCCTAGAGCCATGCTCCGCAACAAGAGAAGCCACTGCAATGAGAAGCCCGAGCACCGTAACAAAGAGTAGCCCCTGCCCGCCGCAACTAGAGAAAGCCTGCACACAGCAACGAAGACCCAGCACAGCCAAAAATAAATAAATTAATTAATTTAAAAAAAAGAACTGAACACATTTGTACTTTACGGGATCAGTTTTGATTTTTGTTGCTCAGCTCTTTGGAGTTCAGTCTCACCTCCATCCCAGATGCCTTTTCCACAGTACTCGGATCAGAGGAGCTTTGTTCCACTCTGTGGACAGTGGCAACTTGAATTGCTTAAATGCAGCTCCACAGTGTCCAATTAGACTGTTTGAGGAGTGATGCTGCCAACTGCATCCCTGTCCTAGTCAGGCTGTTCAATGGCATCCTGAAAACAGCAGTAAAGTAATAACCCCATGTTCTGTGTTCAATCCTCCCAACCCAAATCTCAAGCCAGATCAAGCTCAGTGGCTTTTCCTGACTTTGCTGGGTCTTGGGTGGCCTATGAACAAAATAATTCCATAACTCACAGACTCTAAGACTCTTGATTAAGCAGTTTAAGAATTAAAAGTATAACAAGGCACTACAGTAACAATATACTCTAGAGGAATATTGGGAAACTCAGGGGCAGAGAGCCCCACTGAGAATAGGAGACAACTATCTGACCAAGGCAGAATAACTGACAAAGAAGAGAAAATCAAGATGGCAACTACCAACAATGAACATATTTTTCTCATAAACCCATTTTTCTTATAAATATAGTCATGAAAATTATATTCTTAAATACACTCCGAGTTTGAAAAATGCCTATAAATGTATTCTTATTAACAATAAAGAGATGAATAGTATATTCATAAAAAATTCATGTGTAATTAATGTTTTAAAATAACTTCTCTTTATACCCTTCAATTTCTCCCTCAGTTTTCTCCCCATCTCCAACTTCAGCAGCAGCAAGTAGACAGAGAAAATTAAAATCTTTCAAACGTCATTACGAAGACAGAATTAAGTCAATCTAAAATAGTTGAAAGAAACAAGTAAATGTGGCATTCAGTGAATTAGCTTTGAGCAAATTGGCCTTCTTGCCTCAGTACCAAATTCTCCTTGCTGTTAACCAGTTTTGAATCCAGTCTTGCTATAAAGTTTCTGTCTTGTTCCTAAGTCGGACATTTCATCTAATCCTTCAGGTCTAGTGAATGGATTTCCCTCTTGTTCATTGAGTCTAGGCTCTGCCTTCTTGCCAGTGAAGTTGCCAGGGAGGAAGTCCTACCCCTATAACTAGAGTCCTATTGTTCATTTAAGAAATTTTATTGAGCATCTACTTTGTGCCAGGCACTCTGCTAACACCAGGGATATGGCAGTGAACCAGACAAATAAAGCTCGGATTTACTTCCTGATGTTTATATTTGGTAGAAGAGGAAAACAATAAAAAGTAGACCAATAACAGAGATAATTTTAGACATTGATGAGGACTAAAAAGAAAATTAAATGGATTGATTTAACAGAGAGAGATGGAAGAGGGCTACTTTAGATCAGGTTGTCACGAAGGAGTCATTGACTAGGTGACATTTAAGCCATGATCCAACAAACAAGAAATCATCCAAGTAAAGATCAGGGGAAAGAGAATTCAAGGCAGTAGGAATAGCCCTCATACAGAACTGTTCTTGTTATGTTCTCAGAACAAAAAGAAAATTGTGACTGGTGTTAATGAGAAAGCATGGAGTAACAGGGGTCGAGGTCAGAGAGGTAAACAGAGGCCAGATCATGTAGGGCCTTGTAGACCATGGATATTGTTCGAGATGCAATAGAAGGCCACTAAAGGGTTTTAACATAGGAGTGGTGTGATCAACTTTGTTCTTAAAGGATGACTTTGGCTGCAGGAGGGGTGGGGGATGAATTATAGAGGGCTAAGAGTGGAAGCTGAGAAACCAGTTAGGAAACTGCAGATCCTCTGGAGAGGTGACAGTGATTTGATGTGGAGGTACTTGTGAAGATAGGGAAATGGATGGATTTGGGATATATTTTGGAGGGAATTGACAGGATTACTGATGGATTAGATGTGGGAGATAAGGGAAAGGAGGAAACAGGTTGACCTCCAGGTCTTGGTCTTGAGCCCCTAGGTAGATGGGGTGCTATTTCTGGAAATGAGCAAGGTCAGGTTTTGTTGGGGTGGAGGGAGTAAGCATTTCCTCTGACATACTCTTGAACATCCAAGTAGTTACTTCTAAACACCCACACACCCCCACCCCCATCATGGTGATCACCTACTTTCTTGCCCCTTCAAACAGTATCTGACTTCAAGTTTCTAGTTCCTTTGCAGTGCCCTTTTTATGTATCTGATACTCCATTCCATCATTCCTCCAAGATTTGCCAGATTGCCATGCTTTTTTTGCTGCCATGACTGTTGGGCATTGTCTTCTCCATGTCCCAACCATGTTGTGGTTAGGTGTGTTTCCCCAACACCAGCTCAGTCTCAGTGGAGGAGTCTGAGCCCAGCTTGCTAAGCGTTGGCCTCCATGTTTATAAAATGAATTGGATGAATTCTCAGTGTGAGGTCCCTGGACCAGCAGCATCAACATCACCTGGGAATTTGTGATAAATGCAAATTCTCAAGCTCCACTCACACCCATTGAATCAGAACCTCTGGGGCTGGGGCCCAGCCCTCTGTTTCAGCAAACCCTACAGGTGAATCTCAAAATCCATGCCAATTTTGAGAGCCACTGAACTAGAAGTTCTTTAAGCTCCCTTCCAGTGCTCACATTCTATGAATCCATTATCCCTTAATCTGATCTATATGATTTCAGTGACTTTTTAAAATTCTGTAATCGTGTCTCAAGGTTATACACAGTTCAGACAAGGGAAAGAGCAAATCCTAAAACAACACATTCCTTATATAATTATTTATGTAGTTTCTCCAAACATTTATTTAAATTCATCAGCCTCCAGCCATAATACTTTTAAAGAAACTTTAATAAAAAAATCACTCTGAGATTTATCACAGTAGAGTTGTACATCATTTTAGTTAATGGTTGAAAACTGCTGAACAGGTGTGATAATGCCTTTGGGATTAAATAATTGTAACAGAATTACATCTTTATAATGACAGCAAAGGGAGAGGGCACCTCTCACTGCTCTATCACAGTTGATTTTAGAAGGGCTATAAGAGTTGGATCTAGTCTGAACCGTTATTTACCACCTACTGTTCAAGATGCCGTATTTGTAAACTGTCCACAAAATTGTAATTATTAAGCTGTGGCCATATGTAGTTTTCCAAGAGTCTAATTGGTGTAACATTTTATAATACAGTTTTCTTAAACTTATACCTGCGTGATGCTAAAATAGCCAATTGTTTCCATAAATTCAGTCAAAAAAACAAAACCAAGTTAACACTCAATTCAATTAAAGCCATTTGTTTGCTGTCAACATAAAATTAAAACTTATTTAACTTAATGTCTTCTGCTTCTACTAGTTCCAGAGGCAATGTGAAACTTAAGAAAATAATTTTAAAGATGTTAAGATTCATCATATTCTCAAATCTCAGGAAACAAAACAAAACAAAACAAAACAACCTTAAGCTCATGAGTTCTCAAAGTGTCCATGAGATAATCTAAATTTGATATGTTGTTGTTTTAATAAACATAGGATTTTTAAAACATTTTTAAAGATTGTAAGTATTTTGCAGGTTAACTTGGAAAAATTCACTAAATTTCTGTACTTTGCTGTAGGGGCTAAGGATGAAAAAATAGACGAGGGAAGTGATTTTAAAACTGTGTATAGGGCTTCCCTGGTGGTGCAATGGTTAGGAATCCTCCTGCCAATGTGGGGGACACGGGTTCGAGCCCTGGTCTGGGAAGATCCCACATGCCGTGGAGCAACTAAGACTGTGCGCCACAGTTACTGAACCTGCGCTCTAGAGCCCGCGTGTCACAACTACTGAAGCCTGTGCACGTAGAGCCTGTGCACCACAACAAGAGAAGCCACCACAATGAGAAGCCCACGCACCACAACAAAGAGTAGCCACCTCTCTATGCAACTAGAGAAAGCAGGGGCGCAGCAACAAAGACCCAACACAGCAAAAACAAAAAATAAATGAATAAAATTTAAAAACTGTGTGCAAAGAGGTAAATTCTTGGTAAACAAACATGTTTGAATTTCCCATTTCAGGACCCTATGTAGGTAAATTCTTTTTGTTTGTTTGTTTGTTTGTTTTTGCGTTACTTGGGCCTCTCACTGTTATGGCCTCTCCCCTTGCGGAGCACGGGCTCCGGACGTGCAGGCTCAGCGGCCATGGCTCACGGACCCAGCCGCTCCGCAGCATGTGGGATCCTCCCGGACCGGGGCACGAACCCGTGTCCCCTGCATCGGCAGGCGGACTCTCAACCACTGCGCCACCAGGGAAGCCCCTATGTAGGTAAATTCTTGGTAAACAAACATGTTTGAATTTCCCATTTCAGGATCCTATGTACTTGGTGAATGTAAAAACGGATCCTGCCTTTCTAAACCATGAACTGGACCCCTTGGAAGACAGAAAAAAAAGACAGATCTCAGTTTTCCTTACAGTTCTTTTTTTTTTTTTTTTGTCTTTAGTACAGTCAGCTCAGCCATTTAATTGTATCAATTTCGAAAAGAAATGTAACAAGATTTTAAGTGTGTGTTCTAGTTGATGCTTAAACTGAAAAAAAAATGAACTACTCACAAATGCTATGTAATATAAGCCAAGGGGTTTTCACAGTTAATTGAAACATCTGAGTAAAATGAAGATTACCTGTATTTTATGTCTGCCACTGATGAGAAAACGAGAGATTGGTGTGACGTACTCATTGGTTTGTGAATCTAAAGGTGTATGGAGAGTGTCACAAATCATCTTGATGTCCCTGAGAAGATTTTACCTCTGGAGTTCCAATTAATAAAAAAAAGATATTTAGCTAGATAGCTCTTGGTTGCCTATGCATCTGTGTGTTCTGACACATAGCAGCCCCTTCATTTCAGGGCTGGAATAACTTACACTCATCAAATCAGCTCAGGATTCATTGTGTTTAGATTAGTATACGTGAAACATCTCAGTTGGATGCAGTAAAGAGTCAAAACAAATCACACTACACCTGGTTTGAAGATCTGTTCTCATTTGTAAAGGTTATATGAATTTGATGTAAGAATACCAGATCATTTTTCCTTGAGCACAAAATTTGCTTATGGCTTATCCAGAAAAGAAGTGGCAAAGATACAGGATTCAGCGTGTTCATCTCCTGCTATGTACTCGTCTGAGGTCAACCTGCTTCCTGCCAAACTCTGCAGCTTTTTCTCTTAACTGAGAGCAGGATAAATTGGGATGGGTGGTCAGGGTAATGTCAGTGGCAACAGGAAGGCTTGAGCAAAAAGCCCAACCAGACTCCTCATATCCACTTCCACTAGTAGACTCTGAGCTGAAGGACAGACTAATAAGGATTCAAAGGAACAAATGAATGGATTGCACCTCAATGTCCCCTGGCAGACGCAACATCTTGCCTTGTCTTCAGTAAGGAAAACAACAAGAGGAGCTCATCTGTGTAGGAAGGCAAAAACAAAAACATACTGGGACTTCCCTGGTGGTCCAGTGGTTAACACTCCGCGTTTCCAATGCAGGAGGCGTGGGTTCGATCCCTGGTCTGGGAACTAAGATCCCACATGCTGCATGGCATGGCTGGTGCGGTGGAGGCATGGGGGAACCATCCATAGATAATTCTACTGCCCAGGGCCCAGAGTGATTTTTGACTTGTCCAAGATTGCCGAGTTGGTTGGGGGCAGAGCCAGTCTCCCAGTCCAACAACTTTCTTCTACACTGGCATTTCCCAAAGAATATTTCTCAGAAAGCTTAGTTCCATAGGCAGTTAGTGAGACAGGTATCACAAAAACAGGCTGCTCTGGTCAAATTAGTTTAGGAAGCAGATGGTTAAATCCATTCTTTCATTTAAACAATGCCAAACAGGTTTCTTGGGAGTAGCGTTCCTGGGTCTCTTTGCTCTTATTGACTGAATGGGAGAGTATGACTTGCAGTGTTCCCAGACATGCTTGATGCTAGAATCCTTTTTTTTTTTAAATTTATCTTATTGAAGTATAGTTGATTTACAATGTATTAATTTCAACTGTAGAGCAAAGTGATTTGGTTATACATATATATATATGTACTTTTTCATATTCTTTTCCATTATGGTTTATCACATGATATTGAATATAGCTCCCTGTGCTATACAGTAGGACCTTGCTGTTTAATCCATTCTATATATAATATATATATAATCCATTAATATATATAATATATATAATATAATATATATACAGTAGGACCTTGCTGTTTAACCATTCTATATATAATATATAATTAATATATATATAATATATATATAATCCATAATATATAATCCATTCTATATATATATAATAGTTTGTATCTGCTAATCCCAAACTCCCAATCTATCCCTCCCCCACCCGCCTCCCCTTGACAACCACAAGTCTGTTCTCTATGTCTGTGAATCTGTTTCTGTTTCATAGATAAGTTCATTTGTGTCATGTTTTAGATTCCACATATGAGTGAAATCTGGTATCTGTGTTTCTCTTTCTGACTTACTTCGCTTAGTATGATAATCTCTAGGTCCATCCATGTTGCTACAAATGGCATGATTTCATTCTTTTTCATGGCTGAGTAGTATTCCGTTGTATATATGTACCGCATCTTCTTTATCATTCATCTGTCGATGGACATTTAGGTTGTTTCCATGTCTTAGCTATTGTAAATAGTGCTGCAATGAACATTGGGGTGCATGTATCTTTTCGAATTAGAGATTTCTCTGGATATATGTCCAGGAGTGGGATTGAAGGATCATATGGCAACTCTATTTTTAGTTTTTTGAGGAACCTCCATGCTGTTTTCCATAGTGGCTCTGTTTTCCATAGTGGCTGCGCCAATTTGCATTCCCACCAACAGTGTAGGAGGGTTCCCTTTTCTCCACACCCTCTCCAGCATTTATTATTTGTAGATTTTTTAAATGATGGCCATTCTGACTGGTGTGAGGTGGTACCTCATTGAAGTTTTGATTTGCATTTCTCTAATAATTAGCAATGTTGAGCACCTTTTCATATGCCTGTTGGCCATCTGTATGTCTTCTTTGGAGAAATGCCTATTTAGGTCTTCTGCCCATTTTTCAATTAGGTTGTTTGTTTTTTGTTATTGAGTTATATGAGCTATCTGTATATTTTGGAACTTAAGCCCTTGTTGGTCTCATCATTTGCCAATATTTTCTCCCAGTCTGTAGGTTGTCTTTACGTTTTATGGTTTCCTTTGCTGTACAAAAGCTTGTACGTTTGATTAAGTCCCCTTTGTTTATTTTTGCTTTTATTTCTATTGCCTTGGGAGATTGACCTAAGAAAACATTGGTATGATTTATGTCAGAAAATGTTTTGCCTGTGTTCTCTTCTAAGAGTTTTATGGGGTCAGAGACAGAATCCTTTTATGTTTAGCAGAGTGAGGAGGCTCTTTGGGGGCTTCATGACTCAGAGGACACCCTTTGGGCAAACTTGATCTATACCAAGGTGGTCCTGCAGTGACTGCTCATTGCTCATTTTCTGGGACACTCAGAAGACTGGTTTGTTCACAATGTGGTGGGGCACCCATGGGTAAGTCAGGCACTCAGACCTGCAGGATGCTTATCTGCCAAATGAGGTGATTGGTCTAGGGCAGTTGTTCTTAATAAGTGAGAAAAAGGAAGTATTATTGTAAACACTGGTGGCTGGACCAAAGTCTCCTGGAAGTGAAGCAGAGTCACATATGGAGGACAAAACCTTCCATACCACCCCCCCACCAGTGGAGAACCACTGACTTTGGGGTCTCTCCCAGCTTTACTGTTACTGACCTAATAACATTGTATCACTACATGCATATATTATTTAACCCAACAATTCTTCTTATAGGAATTTTTCTTTCTGACAAACTTACATCTTTTAAATATATATATATACATATGTACATACATACGTATATAATATATATATACACACATAGTGATATTCACTGAAGCAGTGTTGGTAATAACAGATCAGCTAAAATCCACCAAAGGAATATGTGTAGCCATTACAAAGAACAGACCTACCTCCAGATGTATGATTAAATGAAAAAGTAGAGTGTGGACCCTGGACATTGGGAAAAAAACTGTAGCAAACATCATTGATGTAAGAAATATATATAAAATTATATACATAAAGCATACGCTTGTTTTTGCATAGGCTATCTCTGGAAGGATACTCAAGAAGTATAACAGTAGTTGCACCTGGTGCCTCAGGGACAGGGGTGTCAAAAAAATTTACTTCACACTGTGTTGTGTTTTTTTTGGTTTTTTTTTTGTGTGTGGGGTGGTTTTTTTGGCCACGTTGTGAGGCTTGTGGGATCTCAGTTCCCCTACCCAGGACTGAACCCGGGCCACGGTGGTGAAAGCCCGGAATCCTTAACCACTATGCCACTAGGTAACTCTCCAAAAAACTTACTTCACACTGTGTACCACTTTGTTCCATTTGAATTTTGTACCATACGCAAGATAACCGCTCCCAGTTCCTTCCTGTCCTGTACATGTATGCCAATCTTCTTCTCAAGAGATGGAGTCTGTTTCTCCTCCCTTTGAATCTGGGCTGGCCTTGGGAAATGCTTTGGCAGAAGTGTTTGTGGTAGGTCCACCCTTAGCCTTTAGGAGGACTGGCTGCTTCTGCTTCCTCCCTGAAAAAAGCCAGCAACTGTGTAAAAAGTCCAATCACTCTAAGACTACCATGCTGCGAGGAAGCCAAGCTAGCCATATAGAAATGCCATATGGAGAGAGAGATGCCCAGCCAGCCCCAAGCTGTTGCAGCCATCCCTGTGGAGGCACCGGCTGAGGGAGTGAGGAAGCCCTTAGATGTTCCAGCCCCAGCAGACACCACGTGGAGTTGAAGAACCACCCAGATTGTCCCAGATTGTAGAATTGTGAAAAATAATAAATGGTTGTTGTTTTAAACCACTAAGTTTTGGGCTGGTTTATTAAGCAGCAAGAGATAAAAATAATTGCCTATTAAACATAAGTATGTAAAATAATTTAAAAAGTGATTTTCTATGTAATTCTATAAATGCAAGATTTGAGAGTATTTTAATAAGAGGATGAGGAAGAGAGCCACAGGTGGCTGAAGTGGGGGACCAGAGGCTACCACCCAGGAGGGAAAAGAGTGAAACTAGTGGAGGTAGAGGAAAATTTGCTGACTTCACAAAATACCCCGAGTTTGGCTTCTGACAGGGCAACACACTGTATCCCACCTCTCTGTCTGTGTGTCTCTGTCTCTGTCTCTGTCTCTCTCTCTCTTTCTCACACACACACACACACACACACGTAAACACACCACTTAATTATTCCATGTCATTGTGGGGAGAGGAGGGAATATTAAGCAGGTTAATTGCTACCATCATCAACCAGAGTCCTAGACTGTGTGATCTACATTACAACACTAGATGCCCTGTGGGAACTGATCATACAATAGAGAAAGAAAAAAGACAAAAGAAACTAAGTAGCATAGCCTCAATATTTTGAAATAATAGACAGGATGAAGGAGAAATTAGTTTGATTTTAATGAAAAGAATGAATTCTAAAATATTTTAAAGGGCTGCAGTTATTACTTTTAAGTACAGTACATTTTACAAAGCTATAAATGGGTATCTAATAAGTTAAATGAGGTAAGTTAATGAAAGAATTAAGATTCACAAGAGGCCTCTGTTATATAATTATGTATTGTAAAACAGAAAGTCCTTTAACATGTTGGAATTAATTGCATGACCCAGAAATTGAAGGTAACTTGAAGTTTTAGTTTGAAAAAGCAACTAATATCATATCAATGCTTTGTATATAGTAGGCATTCAACAGATGCTTGGTAAAGTAAAATGAACCTATTGGTAAGGTCCATTGGCAATTGTCACTCCCTCTGGATGGAGGCTTCTATCTCATTCCCATTGTGTTAGCAGTAACTGCACCCTCCTCCACTCCAAAGCATATCCAGAGGCAACTGAGAGTGAGAAGGTAACCTTGAACATGTTCTCATTTATTTTTTTTTAAAAAGCAAATCATTTAAAAAACATCAGTAATATAACCATCAATAGTAACAAATTACTTGCTGAATAGTGCAGTTAAGAACAGCTAATTTAAGACATTTTCTTCAGAAAATTCCAATTACAATGTGAATAGGTTAAGTGGGAAGGATTAATACAGAGAAAAGTAGAAACAATCAGAGTAACAGATCAGATTCCAGGCTCAGCCTGAAGGCCTTGGGGGTGGTGGTGGGAGGGTATGCATAACTAGAGAGGGATGGGCGCACCAGAATACAGGGGTAGGTATCATCTGCTCCTTGGGTTTTTCTGGGACAGATCCTAACATTTTGCTCTGGTTTATGAGTCCAGCTCTGAACAGCAAGTCAGAACGTTGTGGGGAAGGACATTGTCATCCTTAGCTGTAATATTAATTGGAATCTGTCCAAAACATTACCTTGGGTAAGATCTGCTTCCTTAGTTCTTTTCGTCAGTGGGGAGTCAAGTGAAGTTCTAAGACCATAGCATATCTTAGTATCAAGATCAATACTGAATTAGCAGACATGGCTAAGGATAACTGGGGGGAAATAATTAACAAAATTAAGGAGGATTTGCACCACTGGGAACCATAAAAGTTATTTTATGGGTCCATGTAAATGTAATAAAATCTGTCTGTGCCACAATTTAATTTCACATCAAAAAGATCCCTACAGATAGTCTGTAAGATTATTTTACTAAAATTGAATATGTCTATGCCTTCCTCTTCTGAGGAAGAAAAAACTTACTCTTCCCTGAAAGTTATGTTTCACACGGAGGCCTGGAATAAGGCCCATCTGATCTCAAGCACTTTCTAATGGCAGCTCCTCAAAGTAGGTAACATAATTAATTTTTATTAATAATAGCACTTCATAATGGACAGAGGCAGAGCATAATATATCAGAAGGATGCTTCCAAGAAGAGCGCACGCTGTTTTCAGATTAAAAAGTCAAATATTAACAATAGTGGACTACAGTGTCTGTTACACAGATGTTCTTCATATTACGGCTATATATTTTTAGCAGCTTTATTGACACATAATTCACATACCCCATAATTCACCCATTTAAAGCGTACAATTCAATGGTTTTTAGTATATTCACAAAATTGTGTAACCATCAGTGTAATCAATTTTAGAATATTTTCATCACCCCCAAAAGAAACCACAGACCTATTAGCAGTCACCCCGCATAGTTCCCCCTCCTTCAGCCCTAGCAACCACTAATCTATTTTCTCTCTGTATAGATGTGCCTATCCTGGATATTTCATATAAATGGAATCCTACAATATATGGTCTTTTGTGAATGACTTCCTGCACTCAGTGTAATGTTTTCACATTTCATCCATGTTGTAGTGCGTATCAGTACTTCATTTCTTTTTATTGTCAACTAATATTCCATTATATGGGTATACTACATTTTATTTATACACCCATCAGTTGATGGGCATTTGAGTTGTTCCACTTTTTGGCTGCTATGAATAATATTGCTATGAAAATTCTTGTATATGTTTTTGTGTGGACAATGTTTTTGTGTTTTTTCATTTCTCTTGGGTATATATCTAGGAGTGGAATTGCTAGGTCACATGGTAACTTTATATTTAACATTTTGATGAACTGCCAAACTGTTTTACAAAGTGGCTGCACTATTTTGCATTCATATTTACATTACATATAAGTGTTCCAATATCTCCACATCCTCACCAACACTTGTTTTTATCTGTCTTTTTGATTACAGTCACCTAATAGGTTTGAAGTGTTAAATTGTTTTCTTTTGACTAATGATGTTGAGCATCTTTTCATGTCCTTATTAGCCATATGTATATCTTCTTTGGAGAAATGCCCATTTTAAAATTGGTTTGTCTTTTTTTTTTTTTTTTTTTTTGCGGTACACGGGCCTCTCACTGTTGTGGCCTCTCTCGTTGCGGAGCACGCAGGCCCAGCGGCCATGGCTCACGGTCCCAGGCGCTCCGTGACATGTGGGATCCTCCTGGACCGGGGCACGAACCTGTGTCCCCTGCATCGGCAGGCAGACTCTCAACCACTGAGCCACAAGGGAAGCCCTGGTTTGTCTTTTGAAATAAAGCTTGACTCTAAGTTCCACAAGGGCGAGAACTATCATCTGTCTTGCTCTTTTCTCTATCCCCACCTGCCACGCCCAATGCCCAGACCACCGTTGTGTTTAAAATTTATTTGTTGAATGACTTAATATAGTGATGGCTAAAGATAGGGATGGCATACCTGCAGTTATAGACAGTTCCTCTACCTTGTTTTTTTAAAAAAAATTTTATTGAAATATAGTTGATTTATAATGTTGTGTTAGTTTCTAGTGTACAGCAAAGTGATTCAATTATTTATATATTATATGTATAATGTATATATTCTTTTTCAGATTTTTTTCCATTATAGGTTATTACAAGATATTGAATATAGTTCCCTATGATATACAGTAGGACCTTGTTGTTTACCTACTTTATATATAGTAGTACAGCAGTCCCCAACCTTTTTGGCACCAGGGACCGGTTTCATTGAAGACAATTTTTCCACAGACTAGGGAGCAGGGGATGATTTCGGGATGATTCAAGCACATTACATTTATTGTGCACTTTATTTCTATTATTATTACATTGTAATATATAATGAAATAATTATACAGCTCACCATAAGGCAGAATCAGTGTGAGCCCTGAGCTTGTTTTCACTTGCCACTCACTGATAGGTTTTGATCTGAGTCTTCAAACAATTGATTTATTATGGTCTCTGTGCAATCAAACCTCTCTGCTAATGATAATCTGTATTTGCAGCCGCTTCCCTGTGCCAGCATCACTGCCTCAGCTCCCCCTCAGATCGTCAGGCATTAGATTCTCATAAGGAGCATGTAACCTAGATCCCTCGCATGTGCAGTTCACAGTAGGGTTAACACTCCTATGAGAATCTAATGCCACCACTGATCTGACAGGAGGCGGAGCTCAGGCGGTAATGCGAGTGATGGGGAGCGGCTGTAAATACAGAAGAAGCTTTGCTTGGTCACCCGCCGATCACCTCCTGCTGTTCGGCCCCATTCCTAACAGGCCACAGACCAATACCAGTCTGTGGCCCGGGGGTTGGGGACCCCTGTAGTAGTATGTATCTGTTAATCCCAAACTCCTAATTTATCCCTCCCTCCCCCTTCCCCCTTTGGTAACTGTAAGTTTGCTTTCTATGTCTATGAGTCTGTTTCTGTTTTTAAATAAGCTTATATGTAACATTTTTTTAGACTCCACATATAAGTGATATCATGTGATATTTGTCTTTCTCTGTCTGACTTACTTTTAGTATGATAATCTCTAGGTCCATCCATGTTGCTGCAAATGATATTATTTCATTCTTTTTTATATCTGAATAATATTCCATTTGTGTGTGTGTGTGTGTGTGTGTGTGTACCACATCTTCTTTATCCATTCCTCTGTTGATGGACACTTAGGTTGCTTCCATGCCTTGGCTATTGTAAATAGTGCAGCTGTGAACATTGGGGTACATGTATCTTTTCGAGTTAGAGTTTTTTTCTTTTCCAGATATATGCCCAGGAGTGGGATTGCTGGATCATATGGTAACTCTACTTTTAGTTTTTTAAGGAACCTCCATACTGTTGTCCATAGTGGCTGCACCAATTTACATCCCACCAACAGCATAGGAGTGTTCCCTTTTCTCCACACCCTCTCCAGCATTTATTATTTGTAGACTTTTTGTTGATGCCCATTCTGACTGGTGTGAGGTGATACCTCATTGTAGTTTTGATTTGCATTTCTCTAATAATTAGTGATGTTGAGCATCTTTTCATGTGCCTGTTGGCCATCTGTATGTCTTCTTTGGAGAAATGTCTATTTAGCTCTTCTGCCCATTTTTTTGATTGGGTTGCTTGTTTTTTTGATATTGAGCTGTATGAATTGTTTGTATATTTTGGAAATTAAGCCTTTGTCGGTCACATTATTTGCCAATATTTTCTCCCAATCCATTTTGTTGATGGTTTCCTTTGCTGTGCAAAAGCTTATAAATTTGATTAGGTCCCATTTGTTTATTTTTGCTTTTATTTCTTTTGCCTTGGGAGACTGATCTAAGAATTTATGTCAGAGAATGTTTGGCCTACTTTCTCCTCCGGGAGTTTTATTGTGTTATGTCTTAAATTTAAGTCTTCAAGCCATTTTGAGTGTATTTTATGTATGGTGTGAGAGAGTGTTCTAATTTCATTGATTTACATGAGGCTGTCCAGCTTTCCCAACACCACTTGCTGAAGAGACTGTCTTTTCTCCATTGTATATTCTTGCCTCTTTGTCAAAGATTAATTGACTGTAGGTGGTGGGTTTATTTCTGGGCTCTCTATTCTGTTCCATTAATCCATATGTCTGTTTTTGTGTCAGTATCATGCTGTTTTGATTACTGTAGCTTTGTAGTATTGCCTGAAGTCTGAGAGGGTTATGCCTCTGGCCTTGTTCTTTTTCCTCAGGATTGCTTTGGCAATTCTGAGTCTTTTATGGTTCCATATAAATTTTAGGATTATTTGTTCTAGTTCTGTGAAAAATGTCATGGGTCATTTGATAAGGGTCACATTAAATCTGTAGATGGCTCTGGGTAATATTGCCATTTTAACAATATTAATTCTTCCAATCCAAGAGCATGGAATATCTTCCCATTTCTTTGAATCACCTTCAGTTTCCTTTATCAGTGTTCTATAGTTCTCAGGTTATAAATCTTCCACCTCCTTGGTCAAGTTTATTCCTAGGTATTTTGTTTTGATGCAATTTTATTTTATTTTTTTATTTTTTATTTTTTTGCGGTACGTGGGCCTCTCACTGTTGTGGCCTCTCCTGTTGCGGAGCACAGGCTCCGGACGTGCAGGCCCAGTGGCCATGGCTCACGGGCCCAGCCGCTCCACGGCATGTGGGATCCTCCTGGACCGGGGCATGAACCCGTGTCCCCTGCATCGGCAGGTGGACTCTCAACCACTGCGCCACCAGGGAAGCCCTGATGCAATTTTAAAAGGGATTTTTTTTTACTTTGTTTTTCTGATATTTCATTGTTAGTGTAAAGAAATGAAACAGAGTTCTGTATATTATTGAGAGTTCCTCTACTTTGTATACGAGCAGTTATAGGAGACAGCATGGAGAGTGGCTATGAGTAAATGCACAGAATGTATTATTTAATCACAATGGTACTAAATCCCATTGCACAGTCTAGGACATATTTAAATGGTTTGTCTCTGCCGTACAAGTTCCTATAGCATTTCCTTCCCTCTAAAGGTCCCAAAGCCTCCAGACCTTTGTCCTGGGAGTCCAGGTTCTGAAGGTGGCACAAGGATCTTGTTCTGAATATGTAGCTGCATGAGGATGGGAAGCTCTAATTACTGATTTATTTTAAAATCAAAGTAGAATTAAATAAAATATAAATTACACCTTGAAACACATTTATCCTTCTTTTGTATTTCCAAGTCAAGTCATATATTCAACCCCTGTGTGCGCAAGTGTTTTGCACAGAAAAGTTCTGTCCTTTGGCCACAACGCAATGCCAGTCAGACATCTTACAAATCCATCCTATTGATCAAGGGGTAATTCTCTGTGTGGCTTATTGCACAAATAACTCTCAGACTAGAAAAATAGCTTGGCCTGTGTGTCCTGCTGCAGAGAGGCTATGAATTTCCTTTTCATCTATGAAGGACTGAACTTCATCAAATAATGATTTCTTTAAAAGTAAACCTAGTATATTTTATCCTGAGCTAGCCATATTTGTATTTTTCAGAACTTGGGGCTGTGAGCCAGTCAACCATAACATCAAATGCTTACTTGAGGGCTCTAGCACAATTTTAGTTGAATTTAAAGCTGCAATTCTTAATTTGAAAATGAAGACAATTTTGTGCAATTTATTTTAAATTAAGTATTGTGAATTTAAAAATAATTCCTGAAGGAGTCATTGTACCCAGGAGTGTTCCAGTTTTTGTGGCTGCAGGTCCTAGATACTCATTCTCCATTCTGCATAACTTTCCTGTAGACTCACTATTTAGACTCCAGAGAGCTGCCATTGACCTGGACGGGGTACACATCTTATGAATACAGAAGAAAGGGCACTTGGGGAAGTAACTAACCCAAAAGGCACCCTCAGGTACAGAGAGGTTCCCACTTTCTCTCATCAAACTTATGCCCTGTTGGTGTGCATTATGGGGCCCACAACTTTCTGAAGCTTCCTGGAATGAAGAGGTAATAGGAATATCTTTGGGGCAGGGAGTGTAGGCAGAAGTTCAAATGGGCTTCCGTGTACTCTTCTCCCTGCTTTTATCTGCCCTTGTGGTGGATACCTGAGCAACAGTGCTCTGGCAACTTGGGAGAACCTAGGTTTGCTTTGCTCTCCTAGAAGCTCCATTTTTATTTTATTTTATTTTATTTTATTTTTATTTATTTATTTTTTTGCGGTACACGGACCTCTCACTGTTGTGGTCTCTCCCTTTGCGGAGCACAGGCTCCGGACGCGCAGGCTCAGCGGCCATGGCTCACGGGCCTAGCCGCTCTGCGGCATGTGGGATCTTCCCAGACCGGGGCACGAACCCGTGTCCCCTGCATCGGCAGGCGGACTCTCAACCACTGCGCCACCAGGGAAGCCCAGAAGCTCCATTTTTAAAATATAACATTCTGCAGTCATCAAGTTTAAGATCATAGCCTTTATAATCCAATCTGTCTCAGCCAGTTTAAAAAATGAAAGCAGGGCCAGGAATCAGATTTGTTTACCTCAATCCATACAGTGTGATCTAATTTGGTCCAGTGAAAAAAAAGAAGCTTGAAGGGAGAATCAGAAGTAGGATTCTTGTTCTAGCTTTGTTACCAATTAGCTGTGACCTTGAGCAAATCAACTTAATTTCTCTGTGACTCAATTTCTTCATTTTCAAATGGGAGTGAAGAAATCTACTTTGATTCAGTTTGTTGTGATAATCAGATGAGATTACATATATGAAAATTCCCTAAAATTTTTTCAAAAGCAATAAAAAATGACAGGTTTAAAAATACTATCAATTTGTGTATAAAGTGGCTTAAAATGTTATAAGTAAATACAAATAAACAAAATAAAATAAATAGAAGGTTGAAATAGTCCAAACTAGAAATTTATAGGAAAATATTAGGCATTATTTTTATTGTTCTATCAAATTTTATAGGGAAAGAAAACCTGTATAATAACAAGGTCTACTTGTTATTCAAGCTCTCAGGAAAAACAAACACAAGATCTATAAATAAGCATTGATCTGAGGTAAAGGCCTAAGAAAACTGTTGAGTTTTCAACAAATAAGCAAAAGGCTCAATCCTGATAGTGAGGTTCCTTGCCTGACCTGAGCTGAGGTAACTTGAGTCTTGGGTCAGAAGATCTGGGCTTGAGGACAGCTCTGCCACTTACGGTGGTAGCTTGCATGCCATCCATGACCAGGTCATAAAAGCCCAGAATGGTCTGGTACCTACTGACACCTACTACCATGTAAAGCATTAAAGCGTGTCACCCAACCCAATGTCTGGGAACTGGGTCTTGAAATTCTTGCTGTGCCAGCACTGGAGCAACTTCCCCCTAGCCATGCTCGAACTGTGGAACCAAGGAATTTTCAATTTATGTCCATTCATGGGCTTTCTAAGGACGGACCTGGTCATGGCCTCTTTCAAATAGAAAAAGTGCAACATCCCCAGATTGGCTAGATATCTGTTTATAGCAAAGAACTCTAGCCATGTCTATGATGCCCAGTAGAAGCCAGGTAGCAGGGAGGGAAAAGGTGCTGCTGAGAGGAAAATCACCAGGAATGAATTCAGGAGTCTGGAAGAGCGTCATGAAGCAGGAAGTGCTGTGCAGGTGTACTCAGAGCTCCCCATCCTAGCTCCCTTTGGATGGTCCAGGGGTCCCAGAAGGAGAGCAGGGCTAAGAGGGATATGTCTAGGAGCATCAGTTCCTGTTGCCAAGTGACCTTCTCTGAGGGAGCCAGGAAGAGTAAGGTGCTTTCCTGCAACGTGGAGAGGAAGGTAAGCAGTGGAGACCCACAGGCAGATATTGTGAGGAAATACTAATGGGAGCGATGGAGAAGGGTCCTGGAGAGCTTCTGCCCTGGTACCAATACCTGAAATTCCGGGGCCAGAAAGGGAGCGAGCAGGAGCTGAAGCAAGGGACCACTGAGAGGAAGTTGGCACTCTGATTATGCATCAGCTATCCAGCCCTCCTTCTGGAAAATCCAACAGAGAGTTATAAGGAATGGAAAGGGCCGAAGTCCTCCCAGTCTGGCAGGTGGGGGGCACCTGCTTTAGTTGACCTGGATTCAAGCAATTAGAATGCCTTTTACCTAAAACCTTCAAACTGGGTGGGGAGACTCTTAGGTTATAGCATGGCTGGGCTGGGTCTGCACAGAACAATTCTGTTGCCCATTTTAAATCAGATCAAGCAACAATCCCCCTAAAACACACGCACACGTGCACACACACACACACACACACAGCATTACCAGTTATTTAACCAGATTGACCTCCGGTTTTCATATGGGGGCAGGTTTAGTATCTCATAGATGAGGTCCACCCTATTCCTCCAGGTCCCTTGAGAAAAACTGAAGGTGTGTAAAAAGCCTGTAGTAGCTTCTTTGGTTAGAGATCCTCTCATTTTTTTCCCAGTGGGTCTAGGGATCACTAGAAGTGGAATCAAAGCTTAATTATCAAGAAGGAGGAGGGAAGGGGAAAAGAAGGAGGAGGAGAAGAAGAGGAAAAAGAGGAGGATTGAGGAGGGAGAGGGGAGGAGAGGGAGGAGGAGAAGCTTACTTGGGTTTGACATCTGCCTTGTGGGTCTGTTTCTCTGTGTAGAGGCCCACTCATAAAAAGTACCTGCTTTAGCCCCACCTCTGTTATACTGACATCTTTGTAATTTAAAGGTTCCTTTGGGATATTGTCCTAGAAATAGAATAATTGAATTAAAGAATAGGTGCATTTTTAGGCTTCCTCTACATATTGTCAGATTGGCTTCAGGTAAGTTTATGTCATTTTACATAATCACCAAAGGTTAATGAGGGTCCCTCATTTTCCAGTGCTCCTTAAAATCTTAGCCAGCTTATTAGGTGGAAAAGGGCCTCTGTTTGTCGCTGGAATTTTCATGTCTTAAATTACAAGCTATTTGATCATTTCAACAAGATTTTTTTTTTTTTGGCGGTACATGGGCCTCTCACTGTTGTGGCCTCTCCCGTTGCAGAGCACAGGCTCTGGACGCGCAGGCTCAGCGGCCATGGCTCACGGGCCCAGCCGCTCCGCGGCATGTGGGATCCTCCCGGACCGGGGCACGAACGCATGTCCCCTGCATCGGCAGGCGGACTCTCAACCACTGTGCCACCAGGGAAGCCCTCAACAAGATTTTAAGAGAGCCGCTGGGGGCTTCCCTGGTGGCGCAGTGGTTGAGAATCTGCTTGCTAATTCAGGGGACACGGGTTCGAGCCCTGATCTGGGAGGATCCCACATGCCACGGAGCAACTGAGCCCGTGAGCCATAACTACTGAGCCTGCGCGTCTGGAGCCTGTGCTCCGCAACAAGAGAGGCCACGATAGTGAGAGGCCCGCGCACCGCGATGAAGAGTGGCCCCCGCTTGCCACAACTAGAGAAAGCCCTCGCACAGCAACGAAGACCCAACACAGCAGAAATAAATAAATTAATTAATAAACTCCTACCCCCAATATCTTCTTTAAAAAAAAAAAAAGAAATACTTCATTAAAAAAAAAAAGAGAGGGCCTCCCTGGTGGCGCAGTGGTTGAGAGTCCGCCTGCCGATGCAGGGGATACGGGTTCGTGCCCCGGTCTGGGAGGATCCCATATGCCGCGGAGCGGCTGGGCCCGTGAGCCATGGCCGCTGGGCCTGCGCATCCGGGGCCTGCGCATCCGGAGCCTGTGCTCCGCGGCGGGAGAGGCCACAGCAGTGAGAGGCCCGCGTACCGCAAAAAAAAAAAAAAAAAAAAAAGAGAGAGCCGCTGTATTCTGTCCTCTGTACCATTAAAAAGCACTTTGGAGGTTAATAAGGAAATGTCTGACCTATTCCTTGTCCTCATATATTAGGGAAGCTAAATATATGCTCAACATCCTTGAAACAGGAAACAATAGAAGACCTGTAAAAATGTGTGGATCTGGGAGGACAAGGACAGGTCCATGGTTCATGTAAACACTGGTAGGTAGGAAGACTTCATGGAGGAGGTGTGATTGGTACTGGGTCCACAAGATGGATAAGATTTGAATAGGTGGAGATGATGTGACAGAACACGGCAGGTGGGAGTTCAGGCAGGAGCAGGGAGCAAAGACTTGAGTTCAAAATGGGCAAAGCCATGTGTGTTAGTTTGGTTTTCCCGGAAGTAGACACCAAAATAGAATTGAATGAGCAAGGATCTGATTAGAGGAAATGCCTGTGAGAAAACATTGGAAGGAGCTGAGAGAACCATCAGACTATGATGCATGTCCGACCCTGAGTGAAGCAGAGAGGGAAGAAAGGTTGAGTGGAAGCACCCTAGACTTCCTGCAGTGTAATACAGGTTTGGGAAAGGCTGTTGGGAAGTCCTTGAGCCAAAGTTGGCCATCAGAGGAGTCCCATGCCTCCCAGGAATAGGCTGCCCTAGTACCTCTGCTGCATGGCCTTGGTGCAAATGTGATGGTGAATTTCTTAGCACCTCAGTTTGGATCCTTGGTTAATTAACTCCCTGTCATTGTTGGTCTCTGAGGTACATTCTATGGCTGCCGCAACACAATGCGGAGAGAATGAGATGACGGGCCTGACAGGGCAGGGTACATTCACCCAGAGGTGGGAGAGGGTTCCTACCTTCACCTTCTGAGAAATCTCTTGGTTTCTATGACTGGATAGAGAACATGGTGGTGATGGAGGCTTTGCTAGTGCAACTTCACCCCTCATGCACCCCAGGGGCTGGGGTGTGGACAGTCGGGTCAATAAAGGCTGTGTTAAGTGTGAAGAATGGGCTTGTGGCCTCCATTCCTCCTTCCAGCCTGCTTTCCTAGAGAGCTGAGTCTGGAAAGCTAAACATTCCATTTTCTAGGTTCCGTTGTAGCTGTCATTTTACATGCAAATTATGTTCTGCCTGTCTTTTGCACTGTTGGGAGATGTGCAAGACAGGCCATCCTTCTACTGTTTCTAGATGTTTTCTGCTGATAATTGAGGTCGTGAAGACTTCGGGTTTTTATGCAGGGGCATCCCCAAGTGTTCCGTCTCCAGTTTCAAGAGTTGGACAAGCTTTAAGAGCTGTGGGGGTGGCAACTTCCTTGTCTCTGAACTACAGCTACAGTGGTGTGTTCTGGATAGTTCCACTAGTGGCCTCCTGATTCCCCACCTTGCTGGCACTGGCAAAGGAGGCAATCCTTGTTGGGCTGGTTCATTTGGGGAATGAACTAGCTGTTGTTTTGGAAATCATCTCAGGAGGCCCGGGCTGATACCTGCTTTTCTGGCCTTTGCAATGATTTCTGTTTTGTTTCGTAATAGAATTTATTTTTTAGAGCAGTTTTGCATTCACAGCAAAATTTAATGGCAAGCACAGACAGTTCCCATACATCCCCTTTCCCCTCCCCGCCCTCCCCACCGCCTTCCCTACTATCAACATCCTAGCACCAGAGTGGTACATTTGTTACAGTGGAGAATCCTATCATTGTATATATAACACATCACTGTCACCCAGAGCCTATAGTTTACGTTAGGGTTCACTCATGGTGTTGTACATTCTGTGGATTTTGACAAATGTAATATGGCATTTTCCACTATGATAGTATCCTACAGAGTGGTTTAACTGCCCTAAAAATTCTTTGCGCTCCACTTATTCATCTTTCCCTCCCCCTAACCCCTGGCAATCACTGATCTTTCTACTGTCTCCATAGTTTTGCATTTTCCAGAGTGTAGTTGAAACCATACAGTGTGTACTCTTTTTAGATTGGCTTCTTTGGCTTAGTAGTAATGCATTTAAGTTTCCTTCCTGTTTTTTCACAGCTTGATAGCCATTACTTTTTAGTGCTGAATAATAGTACATTGTATGGATGTACCAGAGTTTATTTATTCATTTACCTACTGAAGGACATGTCAGTTGCTTCCAATGATTTTTTTTAAGCACCCAATTCCCTGCATTAAATACCTTCTTGTTGAAAATACCTAGAGTAGTTTTTATTTCCTGCACTTTACCCTGATATACAAGAGAAGGTATCTATTAAGATAGATACTGTTTGTGTGGAGCAGGAGTCACAACAGAATGGGCCCCAGCTCAGAAATAGGTTTACCTGACCATTGATTTTCTAATTTATATCTTCATCATGTTAGTTAAACTCCTCAGACACCTCTACCTTGTTCTGTTCCCTATAGGAGTGAAGAGATTACTGTCACTGACTAAGCTCAACAAAGAATTCAAGGTCTAAGGTTTAGGTTCACTAACAGAACCAACATTACTGGGCTCCCCCTGACTCTGTATCTTTGCTCCTATAGATAGTTCTCTCAGTTCTAAGAGTACACTGAGTTTTTTCTCATCTCAGGGTCTTTCCACTTGTTTTAGGGATGCCATTCCTCCAGCTCACCATATGTCTGGACCTTTTGCATTCTTCAGGTTTTAGTTCAAATGTTACCTCTTTACATAATGTAAACCCTCACTATTGTTTTCTAGGATGTCTCCCTTTTTTGCAGAGAGATATACTTAATTCAGCCTATAAAGATCTCAAGCTTTACTTCTGATCAAGGAAAAGCTCTGCCTATATCCCACCAGTTAAACATGAGGGGCAATATAGAAGGGGAGCTTTTCCCATTTTCTGTTGCTGTGTAACCAACCATCTCAAAAATTGGTGGCTTAAGACAACAATTTGTAATCAACTCTCACATTTCTATTTCCAAGATTTTGGATCATCTTTACTATCATTATTCTGAATTCTTTTTCAGGTAGACTGCCTATTTCCTCTTCGTTTGTTAGGTCTGGTGGGTTTTTACCTTGCTCCTTCATCTGCTATGTATTTTTCTGTCTTCTCATTTTGCTTATCTTACTGTGTTTGGGGTCACCTTTTTGCAGTCTTCAGGTTCGTAGTTCCCTTTGTTTTTGGTGTCTGTCCCCAGTGGCTAAGGTTGGTTTAGTGGGTTGTGTAGGCTTTCTGGTGGAGGGGACTAGTGCCTGTGTTCTGGTGGATGAGGCTCGATCTTGTCTTTCTGGTGGGCAGGTCCACGTCTGGTGGTGTGTTTTGGGGTGTCTGTGGCCTTATTATGATTTTAGGCAGCCTCTCTGCTAATGGGTAGGGTTGTGTTCCTGTCTTGCTAGTTGTTTGACACAGGGTGTCCAGCACTGTAGCTTGCTGGTCATTGAGTGAAGCTGGGTGCTGGTGTTGAGATGGAGATCTCTGGAAGATTTTCGCTGTTTGATATTATGTGGAGCTGGGAGGTCTCTTGTGGACCAGTGTCCTGAAGTTGGCTCTCCCACCTCAGAGGCACAGCCCTGACTCCTGTCTGGAGCACCAAGAGCCTGTCCTCCACATGGCTCAGAATAAAAGGGAGAAAAAATAGAAAGAAAGAAAGAAGGAAAGAAAGAAAGAAAGAAAGAAAGGAAGGAAGGAAGGAAGGAAGGGAGAAAGAAAGAGGATAAAATAAAATAAGATAAAATAAAATAAGGTTATTAAAATAAAAAATAATTATTAAGAAAAAAATTTTTAAGTAAAAAAAAAAAAAAAAAAAAACGGATGGACAGAACCCTAGGACAAATGGTGAAAGCAAAGCTATACAGAGAAAATCTCACACAGAAGCATACACATACACACTCAAAATAAGAGGAAAAGGGGAAAAAATAATATATCTTGCTCCCAAAGTCCACCTCCTCAATTTGGGATGATTCGTTGCCTATTCAGGTATTCCAGAGATGCAGGTACATCAAGTTGATTGTGGAGATTTAATCCGCTGCTCCTGAGGCTGCAGGGAGAGATTTCCCTTTCTCTTCTTTGTTCGCACAGCTCCCGGGGCTCAGCTTTGGATTTGGACCTGCCTCTGCGTGTAGATCGCCGGAGGGCGTCTGTTCTTCGCTCAGACAGGACAGGATTAAAGGAGCAGCTGATTCGGGGGCTCTGGCTCACTCAGGCCGGGGGGGAGGGAGGGGCACGGATGCGGGGCGAGCCTGCGGCGGCAGAGGCTGGCGTGACGTTGCACCAGCCCGAGGCGCGCCGTGCGTTCTCCCGGGGAAGTTGTCCCTGGATCCTGGGACCCCGGCAGTGGCAGGCTGCACAGGCTCCTCGGAAGCGGGGTGTGGACAGTGACCTGCGCTCGCACACAGGCTTCTTGGTGGCGGCAGCAGCAGCCTTAGCGTCTCATGCCCGTCTCTGAGGTCCGCGCTGATAGCCGCGGCTCGCGCCCGTCTCTGGAGCTCCTTTAAGCAATGCTCTTAATGCCCTCGCGCACCTTGAAACAATGGTCTCTTGCCCCTTCGGCAGCTCCAGACCTTTTCCCGGACTCCCTCCCGGCTAGCTGTGGCGCACTAGCCCCCTTCAGGCTGTGTTCACGCTGCCAGTCCTCTCCCTGCGCTCCGACCGAAGCCCGAGCCTCAGCTCCCAGCCCTGCCTGCCCCGGCGGGTGAGCAGACAAGCGTCTCGGGCTAGTGAGTGCCGGTCGGCACCGATCCTCCGTGTGGGAATCTCTCCGCTTTGCCCTCCGCACCCCTGTTGCTGTGCTCTCCTCTGCGGCTCCGAAGCTTCCCCCCTCCACCACCCGCAGTCTCCGCCCGCGAAGGGGCTTCCTAGTGTGTGGAAACCTTTCCTCCTTCACGGCTCCCTCCCACTGGTGCAGGTCCCATCCCTATTCTTTTGCCTCTGTTTTTTCTTTTCTCTTTTGCCCTACCCAGGTACGTGGGCAGTTTCTTGCCTTTGGGGAGGTCTGAGGTCTTCTGCCAGCGTTCAGTAGGTGTTCTATAGGAGCAGTTTCACGTGTAGATGTATTTCTGATGTATCTGTGGGGAGGAAGGTGATCTCCACGTCTTACTCTTCCGCCATCTTCCTCAACTCCTCACATTTCTATAAGTTAACTGATTTCAACTGGATGGTTCTTGTGTTGGTCTTTCTTGCGTTTTTTTTTTTTTTCTTGCAGTTTTTTAAGTAGTTGCTGTCAGACAGTGGCTAGTTCTAGCACATTCAAAATGGCTTTACTTACATCTCTGGTGCTTTGGCAGGGATGATTAGAAGGCTGGATCCAGTTGGACGCTGGGATGGCTAGGCTTCTCTCTTTCATGTAGTCTCAGGGCCTCTCCCTGTCCCTATGGCTTCTCCACACTGTATCTCCATGTGGTTTCTCCAGCAGAGTAGCTAAACTTCTTACATGGTGGCCTATGGCTCCCAACAGCACAAAAGCAGAAGCTGCCAGGCCCTAACGCATACTACTAGGTCTGATACAACATCACTTCTGCCACATCTTTTGATTAAAGCAAGTTAAAGAGCCAGCCCAGATTCCACGTAGAAGGGGACTATACAAGAATGTGAATACCAGGAGGCCTGGTGTATTGGGGTTCATCTTTACTTACTAGCTACCACAGTGCTTAAACATTGTCAGTCAATGGACTTCTCCAACATTTATTAAGCTGGCTGATGGGTAATAATAATGAGCATTCATGATGATGATGGTGATGATGATAAATGAGAATTCTATCTGCTATTTAAAACTATTTTTCTCCTTTGGAATTGAGACAGTTCATAGGAAACCACAGGAAGATTCTTCAAGAAATGGGAGCCGAATGACCCAAGAATCAACAAAGTTAAAAGCTACGCATGATGGATGATGTTAGCCCTCTGGAAAAGTCTTTAGGACTAAACTCTAAATCATTCAAAAGAAGAAAAGTAACCACCAAATTTCATAAATAGGCGGGTACTGATAACCAGAAAGAGAGAGTTTTAATGGAGAGTTGGGTTGGAAATCAGAATACAGAGGGTTAAGGAGTGAGTGGGACATGGCAAAATGGTCAGAACAAGGGTAACAACTTTTTCAAGCAATGTAGCCAGGGGCTCGGAGGCATTACTGGTGAGAAAGGAAATAGGTACAATCTTTTTGGATGGTATAGGCAGCAGACAATCAAAGTCTTGAATGTATTAATATCTTTTGACCCAGTTATTCAACTTCTAAGAAATCAGCTTAATGAAATCATGAGACGTGCAAGGATTTATATACCAGGAAATTCACTTGACAAATATTTTTGTTTTATGGTGACATATACCTTATATACAGAAACATGCACAGAACATTGGAGTTTACTTTAAAGAATAGTAATAAAGTAAGTACCTGGGTAGCCACCATCCAGGATAACAAGTAAAACATTTCTCCCCTGTGCCTTTTCCCAAAGGGAAAAGGCCCATGGGTAACAATCGTCCTAACCTTTGAACAATCACTTCTTTGCTTTTCCTTTATAGTTTTACCGCCTTTGAATATATCTCTACATGATATAATGTTTAGTTTTGTCTGTTTTCAAATTTAATATAAATGCAATCATGCTGTTTGTGTTCCTCTATAATTTGCTTCTTTTGTTCTCCATTACATCTTTAAGATTCTTCATTGTTGATGGGTGCGGTTTCAGTTCATTCATTTCTCCTGCTGTGTAATATTATCTCCTCTATCTTGATAGATATTTGATTATCTATTTTTATTTTTGTTATCATGAGCAAGGCTGCTAAAAACACTTATTCACATTTTCTTCCGCATGTGTACAAGAACTTCTCTTGCGTAGAATTGAAGAAAGAGAACCGCTAGATTAGCATATGTTCAGCTTTCCTAAAAATGCTAAAGTCTTTTTACTAATTTACATTTTGATGTATGAGAGTTTGAGTTGCACCATATCCTCAGCACTTGAAATTGTCAGACATTTTCACTTTTGCCACCCTCAGGTAAAGAATGGTATCTGTCAAGCAGAACACTGTGCACCAGTCACCAGTACCTGGGGTGGAGGTGGGGGGACTCCAACTACATGGAGGATAGCCAAGGTCATGACAATGCCAGCTACCAGGAATAGAAATCCAAATACTCTTGCCCATTGTATCTTGGTGCTGGGGTCACCAAGGAAAACAACACAAGTCAAGCACTGTATGGAATGCTTTTACTCACATAGAGAAAAAAGAGTAAAATCAGCTCTAATAATGTGTGTTTGTTCCCCATGACTAGAGAATCCCCCTAGCAGCCAATGCAGGGCAATTGGCCTACATGCCAGTTGGCCCTCTTGTGCCACAGCAGGAGGACCCTGACCCCCGTGGAGTGTGAAATACTGAAAACTAGGGGCGTGAGGTCATTGACACACATGCTCAAGCAGAACTGAGCCTGAAACAGGGAAAGATAATCCCTCAAAAGGAGTTAAGCCCAGCGCAGGCTGTGTGGGCTCTTTATCTCTTGGTAAGGAAGTGTTCCAGGCCCAAGGCCCATCCTTATGTGGGACTGAAAGACCATACACATGAGACAGGCTTTCCCAATGGTATCTTATTGTATTCATTATAATTACAGTTTTATTGAGATACAATTCACATTTCATATAATTCACTCATTTAAAGTGTACAACTCAATGGTATGTAGTATATTCACAGAGCTGTGCAATCATTACCACTACCTAATTTTAAGAACATGTTTATTACCCTAAAGAGTAACCTTATATCCATCAGTAGTTACCTCCCCATTACCTCTCACCCCTGACTAATCTACTTTCTGTCTCTATAAATTTTCTATTCTGGACATTTCATACAGATAGAATTATGTAATATGTGATCTTTTGTGACTGGCTTCTTTCACTTAGCATACCGTTCCCAAGTTTCATCAATGTTGTAACACGTATCAGTACTTCATTCTTCATTTCTTTTTATTTTATGAATAATAAACCATTATATGGATATACTAAATTTTATAATATATGTTTTATGATGAATGTTTATCCATTCATCAGTTGATGAACATTTGGGCTGTTTACTTTCTTATTGTGGAATACAAGATCTTAGAACACTTTAATTCCATTTATTCCTCTCATGATTTCTATGAAACTGTTGTCATATATTTTAATTTTAAATTATTGTCATTTACTCAATTTTAAAATGTAAGCGGGCTTCCCTGGTGGCACAGTGGTTGAGAGTCCGCCTGCCGTTGAAGGGGACACAGGTTCGATCCCTGGTCCGGGAATATCCCACATGCCGCGGAGCGGCTGGGCCCATGAGCCATAGCCACTGAGCCTGCGCGTCCGGAGCCTGTGCTCCGCAACGGGAGAGGCCACAACAGTGAGAGGCCCGAGTACCACAAAAAAAAAAAAAAAAAAAAGTAAGCAATTTAAAATAATTGCATAGAAATCATAAGGGGGATAATGGAGTTAAAGTGTTCTAAGATCTTTAATTTTACAGTAGGAAATTAAATATATTAATTACAAAGATTGGTACATGTGCTGTGGTTTTATAGTTAATTTTTTAAATTTACCCACATAACTACCACTTTCTTATTCTTCATTTGTTTTCATTTCAGACCTTCTATTTGAGCTTACATTCTTTCCAGTACAAATATGTGTGTGTGTGTTTAAATATCAATGTGCCAAGAAAATAAAACACTATCAATTTAAAATTCTCTACCCAGTGAAAATATCTTTCAAGAATGAGGGCAAAACAAAGGTGTTTTCAGATTAAAAACATTGAGAGAATTTGCTAGCATCAGACTCACACTAAAGGAAATGCTAGTGAATATAGTTTGGCATATTGAGGATATCATTCCACTGGCTTCTTCCATCCACTATGGCCTTAGGGAGCATAGATCTTTATCCATTGCTTTTTTCAAAGTAAACTACCTTTTATCTCTGGCTAATTTTAAGATTTTTGTTTGTTTGTTTGCATTTGCTCTTCTGAGTTCTGCCTTCATGTAGTATTTGGCCTGGATATTTTTTATTTCCCTGCTCCTTGATGCTTTTGAATATGGTCGATTTTTTTTCAGTGGGAGTATCTATCTGGGAATTTAGCCTGGCATGATACGAGAAATAAAACATCATGTATAATAACACAAAATTAGAAACAATCTTATTGCCCAATAATAGCTGCTGGTTAAATAAAAGTATACATCCTTTCAATGGAATAATATATAGCCATTTAACTCATCTTTTTAAAGGGAAACATATGTCAGAAGAGCAGAATGTCTTACTATAATCAAAGCAGGATAAAAAGTAGGGGTGGAACTTACATGTTTTGAGAGCTTCCTGTGTATTAGACATGGTCCTATGAGTATGTACATGGACTACTGCTTTTAATATATACAACAGCCCCATGACATAGAGATTATTCTTGCTCATCTAAAGAAAATACTCAGGAAGATTTAATAACTTGTCTAAGACCAACATCTACCAATGACAAATAAAATTATAACTGACTATGTATATTAACTGTCTGAAGAAAAGATACTAGCTGAAGGCCAGGAGCCAGGGAAAGATGAGAGAAAGAGTCAGCTTTTGGGGGGCTCTGTCTACCTCTATGCAAGTGATGAGGACACTAACTGGCTGATGTGATATCTGGTCAGTTTGCCCAGCACATCTCTGTAATGGCATCAACCAACTCTAGAGCCATGGAGCACATTCAGCTAACTCTCCCATTCTCACTCCATGACCATCAGTTACCTTCTGACATCATATTTCTGCAGATGAAAGGATTTGTGTACCAGTTTAACCATCTAGACAGTGGTATTTCTCACTCTAAATTAATACCTTAGCCTTTGAGTTTATTCATCTGTCTCTTGTAAGTCAGATCATGTGACCCCATCCCTCTGAGCTCCATCAGTTCTTGGTGCTCTGACAAAGCTGAGTTTCTGGACCTGCAAAGCTGAGGACCAAATCCTGGATGAAGGGAACACTTCCAAGGCGATTCCCTGAGAGCCCCTCAGCAGCAGCCAGCCAATCTATCTGATATCTTCACCTTGCTTAATTTCAGTGCAATTTGAATACGTTGTTGAAATGTTCTCTTATTGATTAAGTTTTTATCTCTCACATCCAACCCCACCCTTTTATACTTTGCAACATGATGCTGGATCTAGAATTCTGAAAACTACATTTCTTCTTTGTCAGGGAGCCTGTAATGCTGGAGGAGGAAGAAGGGACTTGCACATTCCTATACTTCCTGAATGTTCCCTGTTTTTGTGAGCATCACATCACACTAGCATCACCTTTTTTTTTTTTTTTTTTAAATCCCAACAGCCTCAGTTCCGTCCTATAGCAGCAGCTCAATTCAGTTTTGAGTTGTTCTCAACATTGCAGAACCAAATTCATCCTGCCTTTTCAGAGATACCTGTGTAAGCTGACTGAGATCCTCTTTTCCGAGGTCAGCTTCCTCCTCTGAGCTCCTAAGTTTTAATAATTCCAACTCCCTTTCTTTGTTCCCCAGTTCTAGGGCTGGTAAATGCTTGTCACAGCTGCTACCTCTGTGACACCTCATTTTACCTTTTTCTTTACTTAGTTTAGATAACAATTATATTGCCTCTGTTCTAGTAACTGGTATGGTTTCTGTCTATTGACTGTATCTTGAATGATACAGATGTATATGAGCTGCAATTTTTCTGCTCTTTATTGAAATTGACAAGAAGATATTTACTCATGTCTCAGAATTTATATATATGATTTGCAAAAAAACCAAAACCAAGATGAGTTCACATCAAATAACCTGTCAAAATAGGAAGAAAACTAGAAGAAATAAATGAACAATAGAGTGGTACATTTTGTAGGTATTTGATTTTTCCCCCTTTATAACTGAGCAGTTGTTCACAGTGCTTCTATGTCTTTTTCTTAGTTCTGGAAGCCAATAAATCCCAAAATAACACCATTACAGTAAAACAAACTGCATAGCTCAAAGATGGATTTACTGGAATGATGTCAGATGATTGTTTCCATAGTATTGAGTGCTTACTCTGGGGCTTTCTTAGAGCTGAGTTGTCAAAAGGTTGTTATTTTGGCTTGAGAAAAAGCTTGAAAGGATATTCTAGGGGAAGAGTTCATGGCTTAACAATTGCTTTCTTCTGGGAGGGTTCTGGGGCTGCCAGAGGGCAAAGGAAAAACAACTCAAGGACGAGTTTTGAGCAGTCTGTAGCCAAAGTTGTCTCCAAGAGAAGAAACAGTTTAGCTGGTATGTCAAAGAAATAAACAGTACTAAGGCTTAAAACAAAATTTGAATTTAAAAACCCTGGCTTTGTGTAATTATTCAGGCTTGGATTGCTGAATATTGCTGAGAAATGTAGCTGCTTTGGATCTGTTTAGTATATCCCAGTTTGAAAAGGAAAGCTTCTTAAGCAGAATTACCTTACCAGCTGATCACTAGCTTATGGCATAAATTCCTTTAATCTTCCCTGAAATCTGGAACCTCCCTCCATCACAGGTCTAGGTAACACAGATGTAGCTCAGTGCAGGGTTTATTGAAATAACTGTCTGTTTTTGTGCTTCTGCACTGAGCCAACTATCACCTATTTCAGAGAAATTGCTCCCTGCACCTTCTTTCTCTAGAAAGTATTTCATTATTAATAATATATGAAAGCAGCCAAATAGTTGTAAGCATTTTTCAAAAATTAATTAATTAATTAATTTTTATTTTTGGCTGCATTGGGTCTTTGTTGCTACGCGTGGGCTTTCTCTAGTTGCGGCGTGCAGGCTTCTCATTGCGGTGGCTTCTCTTGTTGTGGAACATGGGCTCTAGGCACGCGGGATTCAGTAGTTGTGGCACGTAGGCTCAGTAGTTGTGGCTCACAGGCTCTAGAGCGCAGGCTCAGTAGTTGTGGCGCACGGGCTTAGTTGCTCCGTGGCATGTGGGATCTTCCCGGACCAGGGATTGAACCTGTGTCCCCTACGTTGGGAGGCAGATCCTTAACCACTGCGCCACCAGGGAAGTCCCAGTCGTAGGCCTTTTTGAGGACTATGATTACAACGTATGCAACCTTCCCCATCACCCACACCCTTCCCTTTCCTAAGCACCACACCAAAGATATTTGAATCAAATGACATTGCATATCTAAAGTATTTTAACTCCTGATTCCTTACTACAGTCTTAACACTACCATCAGTAAAACCTCCATTCTAATCTTTGTCTTACCTCATTCACATAGTCATCTTAATAATCTTCTTTTTTTCAAATGTAAGTTACCTCCCAAGACACCAGACGTCTAGACATCATTTTCTGTGTGTGACATGTAGTTCATATAACCACTGTAACATAAAAATGGGAAGACAAAGGGACCAATATGGTTGTAAGGCATCTGCATTTTACTTAAAGTGGTAAAATACTAGCTCTGAGTAGACTATAAATGGTTAGCTATATGTATTATAACCCCTGGAGCACACACACACACACACACAAACACACACAAAGAGATATAGCCCAAAAGACAATTGATCAATTAAAATGAAATACTGAATATTCAGATAATCTAAAGGAAGACAGCAAAGGTAAGATGGGGAACAGAGGAACCAAAAATGAAGGGGACAAACAGAGAATAAATAATAAAGTGGTTGACCTGAATCTAACCATATGATAGTTACATTAAATGTAAATTGCTTAGGGGACTTCCCTGGTGGTCCAGTGGCTAAGACTCCATGCTCCCAATGCAGGGGGCCTGGGTTTGATCCCTGGCTGGGGAATTAGATCCCACATGCTGAAACTAAGAGCTCCCATGCCACATCTAAAGATCCCGCATGCCACAACTAATGATCCCACACCAACAATGAAAATCCCGTGTGCTGTAACTAATACCTGGTGCAGCCAAATAAATAAATAAATGTTAAAAAAATGTAAATGGTTTAAATACATCAGATAAAGACAGAGATAGAATGGTCAGCAAAAAAGTAAATGAACAAGACCAAAGTATATGTTGTCTACAAGAAACTCACTTCCAATATAATTGTATAAGTAGGTTAAAGTAATAGGATGGAGAAAGATATACCATATGAACACTCATCAAAAGAAATAGGGAGTGACTGTACTAAGATAAGACAAAGTAGACTTCATAGCTCAGAAAATCACCAAGGATAAAGGGAGACATTACAGGCTGATAAAAGAGTTAATTCACCAAGAAGACGTAACAGTCCTAAATGTGAATGCACCCAATAACAGAGCTTCAAAATATACAAAGCAAAAGTTGGCAGAACTGCAAGGAGAAAGAGATGTATCTGCAGTTATGGTAGGAGATGTCGACATTCCTCTCTTTGTAACAGACAGAACTAATAGACAGAAATTCAGTAAGTTTATAGTACCTTGAGCACACCCTTTGGACCAATTTAACCCCAAATGTATTTCTACCCTTTTTTCTTTCCTTTTCTCAAATCACTCCTGCCCTCCATTTCCTTTCAGCTCCTAGCTTTATATTAAATTCATCTGTGTTTTTCACTCTTGTTTTGTCATTGTAGTTTTATATCCATTTCCAATTGGTTGCAAAAGAAAAACGTGGATAATGAAAGTTTAGGGACTTCCCTAGTGGCTCAGTGTTTAAGAATCCGCCTGCCAATGCAGGGGACATGGGTTCGAGCCCTGGTCCGGAAAGATCCCACATGCCACGGAGCAACTAAGCCCATGAGCCACAACTACTGAGCCTGTGCTCTAGAGCCCTGCAAGCCACAACTACTGAGCCCGCATGCCACAACTACTGCACCCCACATGCCTAGAGCCGGTGCTCTGCAACAAGAGAAGCCACAATGAGAAGCCCATGCATCACAACGAAGAGTAACCCCCGCGAAACCCCTGCTTGGCGCAACTAGAGAAAGCCTGCGCGCGGCAACGAAGATCCAACACAGCCAAATAAGTAAATAAATTTATAAAAAAGAAAGAAGGAAAGAAAGAAAGTTTAAAGGACACAGTGACTGTCCAGCTGAAACAGTTTGCAACAGCCACTGGGAGCTGGTAGTTTCCTCTGAAGCTTCCCTTTCTCCTTTTGAATAATTCACAAAGTGTCCATACCGCCTACTCTTATCATTTTGTAGCTGAGAGCTACATTATGGTCCAGAAAGACAAGGTGTCTTGAATGTTCTCCCCTACTATTTTTTATTCCTGTTAGAACAGTTAAAACATAGTTGCTTTGATTAGTGTGGTATCCAAGCAAACTTCACCAACCACTTACAAAGCAGTTTTTGTAAAACTGATTTTTTTTCCATCGTTACTTATGGAAATTAACTTTTATAAAGAAAAGAAAGCAAAATTCCACTGTGTGTAATAGTGCAAACAACTTAAATTATATATCAGTCTTTACTTGTAGGCACTAATTTTTAGTTAATATGAGTTAAACAATATTGCATTCCCAGTGTTTGTTCTCCAGTGATTTGGCAAAGATGAATTCTAATTCTTTAAATAAAGAATTGAACACTAATAATGCCTTTTCTGTAATTTTATTGATTTTCATCTTTGTTTTCCTTTACCTTTTTGCAATTTTCTTACCTGAATTTTT
Organism: Mesoplodon bidens; assembly: GCF_964165515.1. Classification (NCBI taxonomy): domain Eukaryota; kingdom Metazoa; phylum Chordata; class Mammalia; order Artiodactyla; family Ziphiidae; genus Mesoplodon; species Mesoplodon bidens. Next base: position 62,938,334 of record NC_138160.1, on the reverse strand, counting down.
TTTCTGCGCTAGAAGAAAAATATAGGCTGCATTAAGAGGCACTATTTTAAATATTGTTGTAAGTATTTTTAAAATATACAATATGCCCTTCAGAGTGATGAAAGTTCATGTGCATAGACTCTGCTCTGTTTGGAAATAATAACAATTATCATTATTAAGCACTTACTACATGTTAAGAATTGTATCTTTATTTACATTATTTCATTTTATTGTCCCTAAAGCCTTTCAGAAGAAAAATTAAAAGTTTATACCTTTTCCAAAGGTATATAGCTGGCATTAAACCTGATAGGCATAAATACACAGTTTACACAGAATATTTTAAATGTATTCATTGAAAGGATATTTTAATAATGCAAATTGCCAATAATAAATTTAACGTGTGAGGATTCCTTTCCTTTACTGTTTGTAATAGAAGATTAGTCCAATAATATTTATATCTCATTTGCTTTGGAATCCTTTGCTTGTTCACTAAAAAAAAAAAAGTAAACTTGTTCCATAATATAATTTTAATAAAGAGCATCAATTCTGGATAATATTTTTCGTTTCCTACATGAGTTAAGATAATAACAATAATTACCATTTATTGAGTATTTATGATGTGCCAGGCATTGTGCTAAATCCTTCACATACATTATCTTATATAAGTTTCACATCCACCACAACCCTATGTGGCAGATATTTTATCTCCACTTTACAGTTGAGGAAACTGAGTCTCAGAGAGAATTAGTAAATTGCTCAAGGTTTTCCAGTAAGAATGTGTTGCTGAGGCCCCAGTCCCTGCTTTTAATCATTTTAGGAGCACCACTGTGTGACTAAATACCAAAACATTTGAGTAAAAAGTGGGAAAAAATTAATCATTAATTACTGGTTACTTGGTGTCATATTAGACTTCCAGTTGTTTTACTGTATTTAACCAAGGTTATTATTGAATTCTGTTACTCTGATTTCTTGTGTGGCTAAAAAGCCAAGGAGAATTGGTTAAGTTCTATCCACTCTAAAGCTTCCATATCACTTGGAAGCATATAACTCTTTGCTGGGGGCAGGGGGGGCGGTTAGTTCTTTTTTTAAAAGTTTTTTTTGTAGTATAGTTGATTTACAATATTGTGTTAGTTTCAGTACAGCAAAGTGAATCAGTTATACATATACATATATCCACTGTTTTTTTTTAAGATTATTTTCCCATATAGGCCATTACAGAGTATTGAATAGAGTTTCCTCTGCTATACAGCAGTATTAGTTATCTGTTTGGAAGCATATAACTCTTATACTAAAAGAATTCTTAAAAATTACAACTATATGGTTAAATGGCAATCACACCCACACAAGGGTGTGCAAAAAATATGGTAATAAGGGAACAGAAATAATTGTAGTAATAATGAAATAACAATACAGTAATTAAATATTAGGGTAGTAATGTTAGAATTGAAGTTGTGGAAGTTGAAATTCCTCTCCTCAATTAAGAAGTAATATCTTTATATTACCTTAAAATACTAGGGGAAAGGCCATTTCACAAAGACTCCCTTCCCATTAGCAGACTATTCTGCAGAATTCCAGTAAGTTTTCACAGATGATAGCTTAATTTTTTTCTTTTTACTTTAGGTTTGTAACACAAGAAGAATTCTCTAGGCCTTAAGTAGTTTACTGTAATGGACAAGAAATTCTGTTAGAAGATAATTTCAAAAAGAAGTAAGTAATTTAAATTAAAAAACCTATATGCATGGATCTTTGTGACTCAGTATTTAGAATATTCTTTTACTAATCTAGAAACTGTAATATGTTGTCCAAAAACCTTATCTTTTTTTGTTGTGCTTCTAATTAATATCAAAAAAAGAATATATAATGACAATTGAAAATATTTCACACCTAATAAAAATATCTTATTGAAGGGAATAATGTGTCCGAGATATGATACAAATAAAATAGTCATAAATATTTTGGTGAGAGTTTCAAATAGAACAGAGAGCTCATGATAAACACATAAAAAGATTTTATCTCTAGCGTGTAATCCAAAAACACCTTCCAGGTCTCTCTTGATTGACCCTGAATAAAAGTCATACTTCAGGTGACAAAAAAAGGTCCATTAATGTTGCTCATGCATTTCAACATAAAAATGGAATGGAATCATTGACTACAGGTAGAAATGTGCAAAACTACTCAAGATATATATGCTGCTTTGAGGCTACACATTCATGCCACTTTTGTCTGCCAGCTTGATTTTTGACTTGGGCACTCATGGATAAAAGGTATGTGATCTGAAAAAATAGTGTGTGTCTTTTAAAAGTCAGTGTCATGTAATGTCATTCCTTTTGGCAAAATTTATGTTACACGGTGTTAGACCATAGGCTGAGCTAATGTAACATGATGCATTAAAAATTGCACATCATGATTGCAATATGTGTCAGAGCAATGAATTGTTATATCAGATACCTGCTCAGCTGTAAATAGGGCCCTCTGTAAGTCACTGACAAAAGGATAATATTCTCTCGATACCTGTGTAGAACTCCTGTTGTCTAAAACATGCAGCCTTCTGACCTCCATACTCTGTGACCTGTGGCCATTTAAGTTGCATATTTAATACATGCATACAATGAGAATACAGCACATTATGAAAGCCACAATTGGAGATATTTTTTTTAATTTTATTTATTTATTTATTTATTTATTTATTTATGGCTGTGTTGGCTCTTCATTTCTGTGCGAGGGCTTTCTCTAGCTGCGGCAAGTGGGGGCCACTCCTCATCGCGGTGCGCGGGCCTCTCACTATCGCGGCCTCTCTTGTTGCGGAGCACAGGCTCCAGACGCGCAGGCTCAGTAGTTGTGGCTCACGGGCCTAGTTGCTCCGCAGCATGTGGGATCTTCCCAGACCAGGGCTCGAACCCGCGTCCCCTGCATTGGCAGGCGGATTCTCAACCACTGCGCCACCAGGGAAGCCCTGGAGATATTTTTGTTTTCATAAACATCTTTCTTCCAAAGATCCAATGGCTATATCCTCCCCGGCTCCCAAACAAAGACATACACATGGAGTTCTAATGGATTTTGTATTAGTTAGAAACTCCTTTGGGCCGCAAGTAACAGAAATCTCATAAACAGTAGTTAAATATGTAAGGATTTGTTTTTCTCACATAAGGTGACTAGGGACAGCTGCTGGCTTTTGCTCAGCAGCTCAATGATGTCACGACTGGTGTCTCTGAAATATTTTTCTTTTCCTCATGATTGAAAGGTGGATGTTTTAAGTCCAGTTGTTCCATCTACTTTCATTGAAGAAGCGGGAAAGGGGCAGTTCCCTGTATTTGTTCCTTTTCTCAAGAAATCCAAAGCATTTCCATCAACCACCTACCTGTTTCCAGTTATATCTAACTCACCACCTCTAGCTGCAAGGAAGGTTGCAAGAATAAGCCCTACAGTGGAAACAGGTAAGAAGAAAGGTTTGGGGAATGAGTGTTTAGTAAGCCAGTTAATAGTATCTACCATAGATGCCCTTAACAATTTATAAATAGAGCAGAAAACATAGTATGGGGAAGGCTTTAAATAGTGATCAATTCACATGGTAAAAAATTTAATATTGACTTCTACTTACACCATACACAAATACAAATTCTAGTGGAATGTGGATCTAAATGTGACAGGTAAAAGATAAGTCTTCTATAATAAAACATAGGATACTATCTTCATGATGTATGTAGACAAAGATTTCTTAAATATAATACAAAAAGCACTCACCATAAAGGGAAGAATGTAGTCAATGGACTACTAAAATCTAAATCTAAAATCAAGAACTTCTGTTCATCTAACACACCATTCAGAGAGTGAAAAGGGAAGCCACAGAGTTATGTTGTTTACAGTTTCTGACTGTTGTAAATAGTCCTCCCTTAACATTCTTGTACATGTCTTTTCGGAAACATAAGTGAGCATTTGTACTTGGAGAAGAATTTGTGGATTATAGGGTGTGCATATATTCACCTTTAGTAGACTCTGTTGAAACCTGACCTTTCTCCACGGCTTCCTAAGAAGAGTTATGCATTCGGTCATAGAAGTGGTATGACTAATGCCCCAGCTGACCTTTATGGGTTGGTAGAAACACTGTTCGGGAAAGAAAAGAAGGCTGGGCCACAGGAGGTGACATCAGTCCACAGTGGGTGTTTTAGTTTCCTCTTGCTGCTGTAACAAATCACCACAAACTTAGTGACTTACAGCAACACTCCTAATGAATGCCCTAAATTCCAGACACTCTTCTCTGCATCATGTGAAGTTGCAACCCTTGCTCTTTATGGACTTTGGGATCAAGTTCCACTACCAGTAAGTTCTTTTTTTTTGCGTGATGATCTGCTCACATGAAAAGCCCAAAGCAATCAAATAGTAGGCATAGCTTCAGGTTCAATGGAATTCTTGCTATTGCCTATCATAGAAGCATTCTCCATGGAACTAGGGCCTCTAATCTAACAGAGCCTAAGGTGGCGTGGATTACTGTAAGAATAGATTCCACAAGTGGATTACTGGATGTGATGGTGAAAGGTCCCTATCCTATTTCCATCCTTTGGTTTCTTGGTTCCATTCCATGTATTCTATGTATTGAGAGACAATATGTCAGCTATTAGTTCAGTACATATATCATATCCTGGAGAATGGTGCCCCAATCCCAAGTGTACTATCCCTGAATTGTCACCTTAGCTGAGTCTTTAACAGGCCATTCTATTTTCTATTAAGCTGGTTGCTTCTAGGTGATGAGGCATATGAAAAGACCAGTGGATTCTGTGGTCTCATTGTTACATTTCCTTTGATCTTAGGCAATGTTGAGTCATGAATTTACCATGTCATTAAACAAATCCATATCTGGAATAGATGTCAATTCTGATAAGGATAAATCATTGCCTGTGTCATTTTAGACCCTTCAAGAAGCAGATGCCAAGATAGGAATTAGACACACAAGAATTTATTGGAGGAAACATCCGTGAAGAATATGGTGGGAGAGAGCAGAAGTGGCAGCGAGAACCTTCAGACTGCAAAGCAGGTGGTCTGACACCTGTAATAAGAAGGAGGAAGGAAAGATTGGGTAGAAAAAGCTTCAGACTGCAATGCAGTTCTTATAAAATCTTGACCAGGTTGATAGGGAGTTCCCAAGTAAAGGTTTCCCATAGAGGAATCATCTGACTTTAATACCTCTACTAGCTCAATAATTGGCTGGGATGGAAGTATGGACTTGGAGTAAATATGTGAATCCAAAGTTGTGGAACTTTAAGGCTGACAGTCAACTATGCTCCTCACAGAAGTTTCTCTTGAGGGTAGACCTGAGTGGTATAATCCCATGGCTGCTACACTGTACATTCCAGGGTGGAAGGGGTCCACCAGATAATCAAGCTGCCACCAGATAATCTTCTCTTGGAATGGTGCTATATCAAGAGGTCAAAGTTGGTCTTTACTGCCAGCAGGTTAGCTATTCAGCAGTAGTAGTAGCTCGATCAGCCTTGATGAAAAGGAGCCCATGCATAACGTTTGTACTAGTTATCTATGGATGCATAATGAATTAATTACCCCAAAGTTAGTGGCTTAAAACAACATTTATTAGGGCTATGGGGCCTAGTGTGCAGTTGCTCTGATGTTGTAATTTCATTTCATAAAACGAGATGGCCAGCTGGAGAAGACACCCTGGAGAGATTACTTAAACAAAGAAGTACTGTTGATAAAACATGACCGGTCTCTTGCTTTCATCAAAATTAGAAATCTATCTCAGTCCCATATTTGACTTTTATTTAACTCAGCAAATACTTACTGTGCATCTACTTGCCATTAGGCATTAAGCTTCCTGCTGGGGAGACTAAGATGAATGTGATGTGGTCTCTAATCTTGAGGAGCTTGGAGTCAATTGGAAGAGAATGACATGAAGGGATAGTGAGACTAAATTTATAGCTCTGTAAGTGCGTGGGGAAAACAACCTGTATTTGCAAGGGAATCTGCAGCATTCTTTAATAAAATATTACCTCAACCCTCTAAGAGTATTAGCAATGGAGAATTGCCACTCACAGAGGAGATGGCTAGACTTTCCTCTTGTTCTACTAGATTCACCCAGTCCTGGGGATCTCTCAGATCTCTTTAACACTCAATCTCGAATGTTAATAAACTTATCCCTTAGAGAATCCCCTACAGAGTCATTCCTATAGGTCACCTGAGGCCAGGCTGGAATACTTAAACAGAACTCAATTAAGGTTTACGGATAACAGAACAGAAGAGTGTCAAACAGTGAGAAATGCAGCTTACACAGTTTCTATTCCAAATACCCTAGGGCATCTCCCTGCCTAGATCTTGCAAGCCTCCTATGGTTAGCCCTCCTCTCCCATACTAACAAAAATGACCTCTTGGGCTTCCCTGGTGGCGCAGTGGTTGAGAGTCCGCCTGCCAATGCAGGGGACACGGGTTCATGCCCCGGTCCGGGAAGATCCCACATGCCGCAGAGCGGCTGGGCCCGTGAGCCATGGCCGCTGAGCCTGCGCTTCCGGAGCCTGTGCTCCGCAACGGGAGAGGCCACAACAGTGAGAGGCCCGCATACTGCAAAAAAAAAAAAAAAAAAAAAAAAAGACCTCTTGTTGGTTTACATCCTCAAAGTCCAGACCCAAAGGAGCAAGGCCCAGAGAAAAATGGTATGTGTGTGTATGGGGCGGGGGGTGATAGGATATTTCAGATTATCTTAGTAGCTCTTTTGCTGAAATGAGAAGGCTCCATGACATATGGTTAAATGGAAAAAAAAGTTTTAAAGCAGCATTTATTCATTCAAGAAATATTTATTGAGTACTGACTATATGCCAGCCATTGCTACATGCTGGGATACAGTGGTATCCCTTATTAAGTCCCATACAAAGTGTTTGTTAGATAAGTCAGGGCTTCCCTGGTGGCGCAGTGGTTGAGAGTCCGCCTGCCGATGCAGGGGACACGGGTTCGTGCCCCGGTCCAGGAAGATTCTGGGCCCGTGAGCCATGGCCGCTGAGCCTGCGCGTCTGGAGCCTGCGCGTCCGGAGCCTGTGCTCCACAACAGGAGAGGCCACAACAGTGAGAGGCCCGCGTACCGCAAAAGAATAAATAAAAAAATAAATAAATAAATAAAATAAATAAGTCATCTGGGAGGTCCTAAATAGGAAACTAAGAATACGGTAGGATAGGCATTCGTATAAATATAGAAGTATACAGGTCTTTTGGCTGGTATGTTACATTTATTTATTACTGGTTCACACATACGAAATCATTAAAACAAAGAGAACAAAAGCAAATGGGTGGAGGTAGAGTTAAGGGTTTGGGGAGATATTAGGTATTTACATCAAAAAACCTAGGCTGAGGGAAATCCTGCAAATCAGTGCAAAACTAAGCTCTGAGGTTCTGGAAACCAAGGCAAAAAGGAAAGTATGAAGAGTTACACGGCTTTTGTTGCCTGACTAAAGGAAGATCCTTGACAATAGCAAGAGCCCTATCAGCACAATCTTTTGGTGTGTGGGTTTCACTGCTGGGTTTTCTTTGCCTTAAGGGGTTGCCCAGTAACTTTATATTAATGATCTACTGGATTCCTGTTTGTAGCATTTTGCTGTGTTGAGTCTGTTGGTTTTTCTGTTTTGTTTTGTTTTGACCTCCCCCGCCCCCCCCAGTATTTCATAAGTCTGTTGTGTCACTTGAAGTTTATTTCAGTGCGCCAACCAGTCAGATGACAGTATTTACTGAATTTAACACCTGCTGTGTACAGAACACAGGTGGAGGTTAGGAGAGGAAGATTTATAGAAGACAAGATTCTTGCCTCTAAAGATGTTATTAACCCAATGAAGAGAGTAAGCACACCCTCATGAAGGACTCAAACAATAGTTTTTAAAAGAAATATACCAAAAATAGGGCTTCCCTGGTGGCTCAGTGGTTAAGAATCCACCTGCCAATGAAGGGCACAGGGGTTCGATCCCTGGTCTGGGAAGATCCCACATGCCACGGAGCAGCTAAGCTCGTGCGCCACAACTACTGAGCCCGCGTGCCCTAGAGCCTGTGCTCAACAAGAGAAGCCACCGCAATGAGAAGCCCGCGTGCCGCAACAAAGAGTAGCCCCTGCTCGCCGCAACTAGAGAAAGCCCGCATGCAGCAACGAAGATCCAACACAGCCAATAAATAAATAAATTTATTTTTTTTAAAAAGAAATATACCAAAAATAAAAATTAATTTTGGGTGATTCCAAAGTATCCAGGGAGCATTAAATGGGCAGGGGTCAGTCGTGGTAGACTTTCTCCAGGAGGTGGGTTTTGATCTTGGATTTATACTAAGGTTCCTGAACTGGCAGGGTCTTGAACTGTCCAGAGCTAGTCACAAAAGCCAGAAGGAGTGAATCAAGTGTAGGGAAGGGTAAAGACAGGCCTTTGAAGAATGATACCACGAAACTATAAAAGGAAGGAGGCTCTGCCCTGTGTTCCTTGGGGAAGAGTTTGCCAGAGCTCACTGGAGGTGTGTCTCATTTTATGCAATAGACACATTTTTTGAAAATATAAAATAGTCAAAAGCTGTTGAGTATTATGTCAGTCATTGAGCTTTAACCTTCATATCTACTCTGTAAAGTGGACATTATTTCTATTTTGCATTCAAGGCAAAAGCCTCATCAGCCAGGTTAAGTGGCCTATGTGCCCAGTGTCAGTTAGCTATTAAAGGGTAAAACCCCTTAATACCAAAGGTCAGTGGGTTTGTTTGACCACGAAGCCCAAGCTTTTTTATGCCACACAATTTTTGTAAGTTGGATAGTTAAGATTCACTAGAGGTAATGATTTTTGAATAAGTCCTATAGTCGTTTCTTTTGTTACGTGCATTTATCCACAAACATTGTTTGCAGAGGTCTGAGGTAGAGGATAAGGATTTTCTTAACTGCGTGCATGACGGTAGTTTATTTCTTTAACCTGCATCATTTTACCCCATTTGACATAAGATAATGACACCGAAAATATCTTCAATTTTTAGGTCACTCCGTCCATTCAGCGGATAATCTCGCAAAGCAATGTCATGGCCAAACCAGTCTTATCTGGGGAGACACAAGTTTCCCCAAACGCCCAGGCTGTGGAGACCGGGAAAAGTGTAACTTGTATTCACACTAAGAGGGGGGCTGTTCAAGAACTAAAAAGGAGGGCCAGGTTCTGCGAGCAGGAAACTCCGTGGAGGTGGGTGAGTGGTGACCCGCCCTCGGCTCGCGACCCTGGGCCCACGCCCCGCGGGTGTGGCAGCTGCGCCAGAGTGGCGCCGGGGCCGCGCCGGAGTGTGCGCATGCGCGCCGGCCCGCGCCGGCTACGCCTACAGACCCGCTTCCTTCTCGTAGTCTCACTCAAAGGTTACCCCAGCTCTCCGCTCCTCATTCCCGCGGTGCTCGAGGGACCATGGCCGATCCTCGCGTGAGGCAGATCAAGATCAAAACCGGCGTGGTGAAGCGGTAAGGAGCCGGGAGCGGCGCAGCTGCCGCCGCCTCCTCTTCCTCGCCCCGTGGCGGCCCGAGAGGCCGGGCGGAGCGCAGGCCCGAGCTGGGCCCCGGACTCCAGGCCTCACCTGGGGCTCCGCGGCCGGTGGGGACGGGGCGGGAATGGAGGGGGCGCGCAGGTGCCCAAGTCACTGGACCGGGGCACTCCCCTCCCCCCGCCTGCCCCCTCCAAAACCCAGCCGCGGAGCGGTGAAGGTCGCGGCGGCCCCACCCCTCCGGCGCCCGCAGTCGGGGAGGCAGAGGGGCGGCGGCCCGGCTCTCGAGGGCGGGGCGGGCTGGGGTCGTATCTCCGAGTGCGCTGCCCGGGCCTCACTGCGGAACCTGGCTGGCGGGGGGCGCTTCCAGTCCATTACCTGCGCTCACGTGGACGCGCGAGCCCGTTGTGAAGTTTAGGGGGTCGCCGCGAGCCCGGCCCTCATTAGAAATGGGACCTTGCGGGCACCCTGTCATCTAACATGGTAGGCGGGACTCGCAGTCTGAAGAACTGCGGCGTGAACTTCCAGCACACTCGACAAACTTCTGTGGCCTCACTCCCCGGTTAGCTTCCCCGAGGCTCGCCCCGGAGCTTGTGTGGTGCTGTTCAAGTAACTATCCTGGGTAGGCCAGTCCTGTAATTCGCCGTCATTCTCACCGCTGTGAGACACTGGAGTGCTTATTAGGCCTTTATTGTTCAGACGCCAAAAGCTGAAACTTTTTGATGAGGCATTACAGGAGAAAAGATGAACAGCCTTCTGAAGAAGCAGGTTATTTGGCAGTAAACATGTCTAATCCTAGCTCTCTGGCTTCTTCCTCTGCCCACCTTTTCTCCCTGTGTTGATATTTTCACTAGAGGAAGGACAAGGCAAAGGGGAGAATAAATTCACTTTTTAAGATATTGCCTCCGCGGCTTAGCACAGCATTGCACTGTGCTTTCCAGAAGCTGTCATGATTGTTAAGGCGGTAAGGAGATAGGATGAGTAGTAGTGAAATGTACATCCTTTTCTGAAGTGAGACTGCTTGGGTTCCAATCTTGATTCTGCCATATGTTATGTATTGTTGAATATATTACATTGCACCGTGCCTCAGTTTCCTCGTTTGTAAAATGGAGTAAGTACCCGCCTCGTGCAGTTCCAAAAAACGCCTGCTGTTCTGTTTAACAGTATGTGGTAAGTACTAGTAAATGTTAACTAATACTATGGTTTGTATTCCCATTTTACAGATGAGAAACTGAGGTTTAATGAAGTTAAAATAGGAAAAGTAAACTTGTCCGGGGTCACTGTGCTAGTTAGTGGCAGAGCAGGGGAAAGCACTAAGGTTTCTGATCTACAACCTTTTGTTTTAAGCTACAGTGCCCCCCAGAAGAGTATTTTTTAAAATGTGTGATAATAGAAGGGGATTTGAGATGTGCAATTGAAAATATAATTTGCCCTATTACCCCCAAGTTCTGTTTTCACTTTTGTTAGACTTACTTTGGTTATGTCATTTTCATAAATCTATTTGGCAGAAGTACCAGGGTATAATGAAGAGTGCTTTAGATGGAAAGTCATGAGAAATGACTTTTTTAATTGAGTATAGTTGATTTACAATATTAGTTTCAGGTGTATAACAGTGATTCAAAATTTTTATTAATTGTTCTCCATTAAGTTATAAAATATTGGCTATATTTCCTGTACTGTACAATATATGCTTGTAGCTTATTTATTTTATATGCGGTAGTTTGTACTTCTTAATCCCCTACCCCTATTCTACCCGATTCCCTTCCCTCTCCCCACTGGTAACTACTAGTTTGCTCTCTATATCTGTAAGTCAGTTTTTGATCTGTTATATTCATTTGTGTGTTTTATTTTTTAGATTCCACATATTAGTGATAACATATAGTGTTTGTCTTTCTCTGTGTGACTTACTTCACTAAGCATAATACCCTGTAGGTCCATCCATGTTGTTGCAAATGGCAGAATTCCATTCTTTTTTATGGCTGAGTAGTATTCTGTCGTGTGTGTGTGTGTGTGTGTGTGTGTGTGTGTGTGTATGTACGTATATCACATCTTCTCTATCCATTCATCAGTTGACCGATGCTTAGGTTGCTTCCATAGCTTTGCTATTGTAAATAATGCTGCTGTGAACATGGGGGTGCATGTATCTTTTCGAAATAGTGTTTTCATTTTCTTCAGATAAATACCCAGGAGTGGAATTGCCGGATCATATGGTGGTTCTATTTTTACTTTTTTTGAGGAACCTCGATGCTGTTTCCCATAGTGGCTGCACCAATTTACATTCCCACCAACAGTGTACAGGGGTTCCCTTTTCTCCACATCCTCACCAGCATTTGTTATTTGTGGGAAGACACACTCATTTAGATAATAATTTAAGTTTTCAAGCTTTCAAAAATTCTTAAGTACTTATGGAAACTGCTTGGAAATAAAGTTTTGTTTTCACTTTATTTCAATAATAGAGCATTATCAAACTAATTTTGGTTCTTCGTACATAAGTAAATTTATCATTTTTATGAAATCCCTTCATAATTTACTTCATAATATCTCAAATTGCTTATAAATTAATGCAAATGCCTACTGTACATTTTTTCATGGCTTTTCTGTTGACATTTTGGTGTAGAGCTTTCCCATAAGTACTGAAATGAGATATGTTTTTTAAAAAACCTAGAATTTCTATTTTAGCTGCTTATTACTCATATTTTGCCTTGGTAGATAACTCTCTAAATGCATAAATATTGTTCCCTATTCTGTTACATTCTCCTGAAAATTATTTTACTCTGACTTCTTCCATCTTCTGCCTTAGTATCCTGTTTTTTAAAAATTCTACATTATACTTCAGCAAAGGAAAAAAATAGATGAGGCAGATGTGGCAACACGTTAATAATTGTTGGGGATGAATGGTCATGGGTCTTCATTATATTCTTCTCTCTATATATTAAACATTTTTTATAATAAAAAGGTATGCATTTTTTCTCCTCCAAATTTAGTTTCAAAGACTTCTCAATCAGTTTCATGATTCAGACATGTTCTTGGTCTTGTGAATGGCATTCTGTGCATTGGTTTCTTAAAGCAGTGGTCTAAAATTCAGTTTCTGTTCTCAGCACCTTTTTTCTAGTCAAGATGTTCATTTCCCATCACCTCATTTATCTTCAGAAGTAACAACTTTTATTTGGAAAAAGAGATTTAAAGTCATTTAAGCCCAGAATTCCTTCAGTTTTCTTTCCAGGAGTTCAGAACCATTTAGAAATATATGCTAGGTGTTAGTCCTAGAGTTCAGTTTGGGTAGGCTGTGTGCTTGGGAGGGTAAATTCTTAGAGTTTAGCGTCTGATCAAATCTGCTAAAATACTTCAGGTGATCCAAAAGTTCCCTGTAGTGGGTTTTAGGAAGAAATGTGGACAAGCAGATGGCATATTACTGGAGTATGGAAACAGGCAATAAATAAAAGGTGGTATTTGGCAATTGAGAGATCAAACAATGAGTGGAAGATGCACATTTCAGCATGTTGGCAAAATGGTGATTTTAGACCCTAAGGAAATAGGCAGAAGCCTCACAGTGCTCTAGTCCTGGAGAAACTTTGTTATTTCACATGGTAACAAAGGCAAAGGATCTGATTTCCTGAAATAGATTTCAAGAGAGAGGTTAGACCCCTAGAAACAGGAGAGTCCAGTTACTAGGAATGGCTTGTAAGGTGAGAGTTAGACAGCAATGAGTCTGACTTGGTACTGAGTTCCTGACTGGTAGGACTTGTCAAATATCTCCTCCCCTGCAATGGGATTGTTTTTCTAGGGCTAATTCTGGCTGTGAATTAGAGATATGTATGCACTAGGGGCTGGGTAATATACGAGTTTCTTCAAGCAGCAGCCTGTGTTCACATGTGACTCGTTGTTAGGTATTAGTTGGTAGGTTTGGGTCTTGCAGCCTCTTTTTAAAGATTTGATGTTCGACAAATATTTAACAAATGAGGCTGAATATCCTTTACCAAATTACACCAACATCACTGGAATATTTTTCTTTATCTTCTTATCTTCCCTTGAGACTGGGAGTGACATCAGTGACGAAACTGTCTTGTTCACTGCTCTGTCTTCAGTGCCTGGCATGGAATAGCCACCTGACCTAAGTTTACTGAGATTAATTGAATGATCAATGCCAAACAGTATTAAGCAAGGTCAGATTTACTCGAGTTTTCTATTGAAATAATCACAGCCTCCTTTTTGTTCTTCCTTGATAATTTAAGGGCTTATATTAGGAGTTTGGGATTAACATATACACACTACTATATATAAAATAGATAAACACAAGGGCCTACTGTATAGCACAGGGAGCTATATTCAGTATCTTGTAATCACAGATAATGGAAAAGAATCTGAAAAAGAACATATATATGTATATGTATATCTGAATCACTTTGCTGTGCACCTGAAACTAACACAACACTGTAAGTCAACTATACTTCAATGTAAATAAATAAATAAATAAATAAATAAAGTGTGTATGTGAAAAAAATAAAATAAAAATAAAGATTTGAATCCATGTTCCAGATTGCTAGACCTACTTATATGTGACTGGGCACAGCTAATCTGGCAGCCCTAGCAAGGAGTTACCAGATATGACTCCAAATTTCTTCTTTTCAAGTGCAGAACTGTAAATCTCCGCCCCCCACCCCCACAGTGTCTCGCTGACATTAGTTGTCTGGGTTTACCTGGGACAAAAGGGTTTCCAGGATGTGGAACCTACAGTGCTAAAGCTGGGAAAGTCCCAAGCAAACCAGGGTGATTCGTATTAGTACTTACATAAGTAGCTAACATAGCACTGTTTTGTGTGTGCTGTGATTATTTGGAGACTATTTGCTGATAGTTCAACTGTGAATTGAATGTTGTACTTTACTTAAAACTTACATGCATCCTGTAAATATGAAGTTTTGCCAGAGAAGCTTTTCTTTCTGTATTAAGTTATTGGTGATTTAGAAAATACTTTTCTGTAAAGTAGAAGATACAGCATTGATTTTTTTTCTTCTAGTTTTATTGAGATATAATTGACATACAGCAACTGTATAAGTTTAAGGTATACAACATAATGATTTGACTTACATACATCATGAAATTATTACCACAGTAAGTTTAGTGAACATCTATCATCTCATATAGATACAAAATTAAAGAAATAGAAAAAAATTTTTTTCCTTGTGATCAGAACTCAGAATTTACTCTCTTACAACTTTCATGATAACATATAGCAGTGTTAATTATATTTAACATGTTGTTCATTACATACCTAGTAGTACTTATTTACCTTATAACTGGAAGTTTGTACCTTTTTGACTATCTGTATCCAATTCCCCTTCTCCCCCACTCCCCACCTTTGGTAATCACAAATCTGATCTTTTTTTCTATGAGTATTTTTTGTTTTTGAAGTATAATTGACCTACAACGCTGTGGTAGTTCTTGATATACAACATAGTAATTTGACATTTCTGTATTTCAGAATGATCACCATGATAAGTCTAGTTACCATCTGTCACCATACAAAGATGTTACATAATTATTGACTATATTCACACTGTACCTTTCATACCTGTGACTCATTTATTTTGTAACTGGAAGTTTGTACCTCTTTTTTTTTTTTTTTTTGCGGTACGTGGGCCTCTCACCGTTGTGGCCCCTCCCATTGCGGAGCACAGGCTCTGGATGCGCAGGCTCAGCGGCCATGGCCCACAGGCCCAGCCGCTCCGCGACATGTGGGATCCTCCCAGACTGGGGCACGAACCTGTGCCCCCTGCATTGGCAGGCAGACTCTCAACCACTGCGCCACCAGGGAAGCCCAGTTTGTACCTCTTAATCTCCCTCACCTATTTCTCTCTTCCCTCCACATGCCTCCCCTTTGGCAACCACCTGTTTGTTCTCTCTGTGATTCTGTTTCTGTCTAGTTACGTTTGTTCATTTGTTTTGTTTTTTAGATCCCACATATAAGTAAAATCACACAGTATTTGTTTTTCTCTGTCTGATTTATTTCACTTAGCATAATGCCCTCTAAGTCCATCCTTGTTGTCACAGATGATAAGATTTCATTCTTCTTTATGGCTGAGTAATATTCCATTGTGTGTGTATGTATAAGTAATTATAAATATATATATCAATCACATTTTCTTTATTCATCTGTTCATGGGCACTTAGGTTTCTTCCCTATCTTGGCTGTTGTAAGTGCTGCAGAGAACATTGGAGTGCATATATCTTTTTGAATTAGTATTTTAGTTTTCTTCAGGTAAGTACTCAAGAGTGGAATCGCTGGATTGTATAGTAGTTTTATTTTTAATTTTTTGAGGAATCTCCATACTGTTTCCTATAGTGGCCGCACCAATTTACATTCCCACCAGCAGTACACAAGGGTTCCTTTTTCTCCACACCCTCACCAACATTTGTTATTTGTTTTCTTTTTTTAAATTTATTTATATTAATTTATTATTTTTGGCTGTGTTGGGTCTTCATTGCTATGTGCAGGCTTTCTCTAGTTGCGGCGAGCAGGGGCTACTCTTCGTTGCGGCGCACGGGCTTCTCTTGTTGCCGAGCATAGGCTCTAGAGCGTGCCAGCTTCAGTAGATGTGGCACGTGGGCTCAGTAGTTGCGGCTCGTGGGCTCTAGAGCGCAGGCTCTGTAGTTATGGTGCATGGGCTTAGTTGCTCCGCGGCATGTGGGATCTTCCCGGAGCAGATTCTTAACCACTGTGCCACCAGGGAAGCCCTGTTATTTGTTTTCTTTTTGATACTAGCCATTCTGACAGGTGTGAGGTGATATCTCATTGTAGTTTTAATTTGCATTTCCCTGATGATGAGTGATGTTGAGCATCTTTTCATGTGCCTGTTGGCCATATGTATATCTTCTTTGGAAAAATGTCTGTTCAGGTACTCTGCCCAGTTTTTAATCAGGTTGTTTGTTTTTTTGATCTTGAGTTATGTGAGTTTTTTGTATATTTTGGATATTAACTCCTTATCAGATATATGTTTGCAAATACCTTCTCCTGTTGAATAGGTGACCTTTTCATTTTGTTGATAGTTTTGCTTTGTTGTGCAAAAGGTGTTTACTTTGATTAGTTCCATTTGTTTGTTTTTGTTTCCCTTGCCCAAGGTGACAAATCCAAAAAGATCTTGCTAAGACTGACGTCAAAGAGCGTAGTGCCTATTTTTTCTTCTAGAAGTTTTATGGTTTCAGGTATTACTTTTATTTATTTATTTTTTTTGCGGTATGTGGGCCTCTCACTGTTGTGGCCTCTTCCGTTGCGGAGCACAGGCTCCGGATGCGCAGGCTCAGTGGCCATGGCTCACGGGCCTAGCCGCTCTGCAGCATGTGGGATCCTCCCGGACCGGGGCATGAACCCGTGTCCCTTGCATCGGCAGGCAGACTCTCAACCACTGCGCCACCAGGGAAGCCCCAGCCTTGATGTTTTAAATGCTGATATGTTATTTCAGCTAAATGACATATGTCTACCATAAGTTTCCAAGTATGATTTCTGTTTTAAAATAAGGGTTTTTCTTTTCTTAAGCTGTATTTATGGTAAATTCAAGAAATTCTTCTGCAAGAACAAAATGTTTTCATTCATTTAACATAAAAGGTTATTTAATAACTTTAAAGCCAACTTATTTTCAATAAAGCCTGCTAAAAATGTCCACTGGTGAGTGAATTAATTCATTAAAAATGCTTTCTGAAATATATCTTTTTATAACCATTTTAGATTGGTAATGGCTTAAAATCCAATGTGAACAAAGAATGTTAGGGCATTGGAAATAGCACTGACATTGGCCCATAGTTTTCCTCTGATTAAATGAAAGTGACACCAGTAGATTAGAATGAGACTAGGACAATTCACACTGCAATTGTGTTAGTTTAACTTTAACAATCTTTTAACACTCTTGTTTAAATGTAGCTGACATACCATAATTACAAATCTACAAGGCTTGATTATAGAATTTTACATCATGGATCTGTGGGGAAATTGTATTGATTTTTTTCTTTTTTTAAAAATAAAGCAAGCACCTTTTCCAAACTGTGGCATCTTCTTAAGTTTGTTTATACCCATACCTCTAATATACAACTGTGTATGATATATATAACATATATATTGTACAGCAGGCATAAAAAACATAAAAGGTAAGTAAAATTGCCACAGTTAAATATATATATTTATATATATAATATATGTTATAGTGACAAACATATATTTATATATATAATACATGTTATAGTGACATACATTATGTATATGTATGTGGATTATATATTTTATACTGACATAAAAGTGAAAAATATGAATGACACATGTACTTACATAGACATGGAGATATAGTTTTACCTGTTTAGCTGTAGTTGTATGTACACTTCATCTTTTAAAAGTAATTATGGATAGAAGTATGGTGGACAGTGCTGGGAGAGGTTAGGGACATAGCCTTGTAAATTATTCTTGTAAGCTTTAGTAGCTTTGTACCTTTTCGTGTATTCTCCTCTTTTTCCACATCATAGCGCTTTGTTGTGAGTTAAAGTAAGTTCAGCCAAAATGGCCAACCTCCTACCTTGAAATTTAGCCAGCTCCTTTTGGAATGTCTGTAATGTATCCAGTTCTCCAAAGTGATGGTCAGAGTCAGTGTCAGAATGGATTGCAGGTGGTCAGCTCTTCCCCACCTTCAGCCAACTACTTGGCAAACTTTTACTCGTAGGAGCTACACAGCCGGCAACCAGATGTCTCTTTAAGCTGGAAAGGAGGAAAGCTAAGGCCATTCATGACCTTGGTTTTCCCAGCACAACCTGTATTATTCTGCAAGTTGAATGTGGAAATGAAAGATCTTTCGACCCCTGTGTGTGCATGTAAGTGTGTTCTGTGTTTTCATTGCATTTTTTTGTTAAAAATTTGTAGTAAGCCAGGTTGGAAAATTTTGTTAAAAATAGTAGTCCACACAGACCTACTAGAGCATGGACTTGAGGACATGGGGAGGGGGAAGGGTAAGCTGTGACAAAGTGAGAGAGTGGCATGGACACATATACACTACCAAACGTAAAATAGATAGCTCGTGGGAAGCAGCCACATAGCACAGGGAGATCAGCTCGGTGCTTTGTGACCACCTAGAGGGGTGGGATAGGGAGGGTGGGAGGGAGACGCAAGAGGGAGGAGATATGGGGATATATGTATATGTATAGCTGATTCACTTTGTTATACAGCAGAAACTAACACCCCATTGTAAAGCAGTTATACTCCAATAAAGATATTTTAAAAAAATAGTAGTCCAGAACTATTTAGGATATAAATGCTTAGATGTGTGGTCTTCCTTTTCCAACATTCCATTTCCAATAATACAATTATACAAGAACATAATTCCAACTGTGATGCTGTTTAACGTGCCCCAGTAGAGCTCATTTTAAAATAACAATGACTGATCCAAAGATCACTTATTTAGCAGCCTCACTCAGAACCTCTATCTTTGAAGCACCTGGTATGGTGTTGACATATAATAAATGCTCAACAGAAGTCTTTCCAGTGAACAAAGACATGGATGAAGCCTTACTCTATAAGGATTTTTGACCTGATAAGCAGTAGGGAGCTACTGAATCGATTGTGATGTGACAGCATAATAGTATAGTTACTGCTGCAGTTGGAGTTAAACAGATAGAGTCCCAGGCTCCACTTACTACATAGGTGACCCTGAGCAAGTTGTTTAACCTTTAAAAGCCTGAGTTTTCTTAGCTGGAAAATGGGTTAATGATAGTATCTTTCTTTTTTTTTTTTTTTTTTTTTTTGTGGTATGTGGGCCTCACGCTGTTGTGGCCTCTCCCGTTGCAGAGCACAGGCTCTGGATGCGCAGGCTCAACGGCCATGGCTCACGGGCCCAGCTGCTCCGCGGCATGTGGGATCTTCCCGGACTGGGGCACGAACCCGTGTCCCCTGCATCGGCAGGCGGGCTCTCAACCACTGCGCCACCAGGGAAGCCCGATAGTGTCTTTCTTGTACTGTTGTTCAGAGAATTGTAAGGTAATCATTTAAAGCACTAAGCCCAAATGCCAGATATGTGTGTTCAGTATATATTAACTGCTGTCATTATTATCATCATAATCATTCTGTAGAACTATAAACAGTGTAGTCTCTCCAGGAGAGACCCTGGAACTTGCTTTCTTTTAAACTTTTTTTTTTTTTTGGCCGTGCCACACGGCATGTGGGATCTTAGTTCCCCAACCAGGGATCGAACCCACGTACCCTGCATTGGAAGTGCAGAGTCTTAACCACTGAACCACCAGGGAAGTCCCTTGCTGTCTTTTTTTTTTTTTTTTTGTGGTACATGGGCCGCTCACTGTTGTGGCCTCTCCCTTTGCGGAGCACAGGCTCCGGACGTGCAGGCTCAGCGGCCATGGCTCACGGGCCCAGCCGCTCCGCGGCATGTGGGATCTTCCCGGACCGGGGCACGAACCTGCGTTCCCTGCATCGGCAGGCGGACTCTCAACCACTGCGCCACCAGGGAAGCCCCCTTGCTGTCTTTTAAATTGTGATTAAAAACTCGCTTTTAGTTGTTTGTCATTTTCACTGATTGGCTGTGGAGGGAGAAGGGAGGACCATGAAGCTTGTGTTTTGGATTAATCTTCAGGACTTTGTAATGGCCATTTTTCTTTAAATTGCTGAGATGTTGATTGCCTGCTTTGAAGCCCCAGCAAAATATGTCTGTTTATATCAGTGACCCTGTATTTTTAACACCTTAAAAAATACTGTATCTTCCGCCCATTTTTTTGATTTCGGTTGTTTGTTTTTTTGATATTGAGCTGCCTGAGCTGTTTGCATATTTTGGAGATTAATCCTTTGTCTGTTGCTTCATTTACAAATATTTTCTCCCATCCGGAGGGTTGTCTTTTCATCTTGTTTATGGTTTCCTTTGCTGTGCAAAAGCTTTTAAGTTTAATTAGGTCCCATTTGCTTATTTTTGTTTTTATTTTCATTACTCTAGGAGGTGGGTCAGAAAAGATCTTGCTGTGATAATGGCCATGATCAAAAAATCTAGAAACAGTAAATGCTGGAGAGGGTGTGGAGAAAAGGGAACCCTCTTGCACTATTGGTGGGAATGGAAATTGATACAGCCACTGTGGAGAACAATATGGTGTTTCCTTAAAAAAGTAAAAATAGAAGTACCATATGACCCAGCATATAACCTGAGAAAACCATAACTCAAAAAGTCACATGTACCCCAGTGTTCATTGCAGCACTATTTACAATAGCCAGGACATGGAAGCAACATAAATGTCCAATGACAGGTGAATGGATAAAGAAGATGTGGTACATATATATAGTGGAATATTACTCAGCCATAAAAAGGAACGAAATTGGGTCATTTTTAGAGATATGGATGGACCTAGAGTCTGTCATACAGAGTGAAGTAAGCCAGAAAGAAAAAAACATATCGTATATTAACACATATGTGTGGAATCTAGACATATGGTACAGATGAACCTAGTTGCAGGGCAAGAATACAGACGCAGACATAGAGAACACAATGTGTCAAGGCCAGTTTCCCTCTTACTGCACTTGCATAAAGTTTATCGTAGGGAAGAGTAGTCAAGTGAGTGAGTGTTTAAGAGCCCTTATTCTAAAATCTATAAATGATTCACCAAAACTGTCAGAAGACATCCCTACAATGCTAATGCTAGATTATAATTATTTTCAAATCCTTCTTAATATTTTGTTTTTAATTGAGTTCCCCCTTTGTTGTTGATATCCTTTCACCTGTGCTAAAGAAATATTTTACGGAGCCTTATGTGTATACACATGCTTTAACTCAGGGTTTATTTGTCTATAAACCAGTAAGCATCTATTTTTCCACAAAATGATCCTCAGCTTCTGAACAGTACTAAAATGACATGTTTTTAATGTGCATCCATTACCTGAAATATGTCTGTACTCTATGAAGCTTTTGAAGACCTATAATTCTACTGAAGTGTAATTCAACTTAGGTTACTAGTACAGTAATTTTCATCTCAAACCTAGGACGTTAAGTTCTAAGGACTTTGCACTATATAAGATATACAAAGATTTTCTTAAGGCCAAGCAGTTCTTCTCATCTTTTTAGGGACCAGAGGAATGGTGTATAATACATTGCTTATAACAAAACAGGCATTTAATACATATTTGCAAATTGAGTTGAGGAGTGGTGAAAACCAGAAAAGAGGTCAGTTATATAAGGGGGAACAGCTCAAGAGTCTGTTCCCCCTCCTATAATTGAAGTTTGCTTTTATCACTAAAAGTGAGAGACTTTGAAAAGAGAGAGGTTGCTGAATACTCCAGTTAAACTTCAGAAGAGCAATAAAGGGCTTCCCTGGCAGTGCAGTGGTTAAGAATCCGCCTGTCGGGCTTCCCTGGTGGCGCAGTGGTTGAGAGTCCGCCTGCCGATGCAGGGGACACGGGTTCGTGCCCCGGTCTGGGAAGATCCCACATGCCGCAGAGTGGCTAGGCCCGTGAGCCATGGCTGCTGAGCCTGCGCATCCGGAGCCTGTGCTCTGCAAGGGGAGAGGCCACAACAGTGAGAGGCCCGCCTACCGCAAAAAAAAAAAAAAAAAAAAAAAAAAAAAAAAAAAAAAAAAAAAAAAAAAAGAATCCGCCTGCCAATGCAGGGCACACGGGTTCAAGCCCTGGTCCGGGAAGATCCCACATGCAATGGAGCATCTAAGCCCATGAGCCACAGCTACTGAGCCTGAGTTCTAGAGCCCACGAGCCACAACTACTGAGCCCACGTGCTGCAACTACTGAAGCCCGCATGCCTAGAGCCCATGCACCGCAACATGAGAAGCCCGTGCATCATGACGAAGAGTAGCCCCGGCTTGCTGCAACTAAAGAAAGCCTGTGCACAGCAACGAAGACCCAACACAGCCAAAAATAAATGAAATAAAATAAATACATTTATTTTTTAAAAAAAGAGCAATAAAACAGCTGCAAGTAATCACAATCCACAAAGACTTTTGTCAGGATAGTATTTTTATTGGAGAAATGAAAGATAAGAAAATATATTTATATCAGGGATTTCTTTAAAAGTTAACAGTTTCACAGGATTTTTTCTTACCTAGAAAGGAAACTAGTCTATTGTAGAAACATTTTAAGCTTTTTTATAAATTTATTTTTTAATTTTTGGCTGCATTGGGTCTTCGTTGTCACACGTGGGCTTTCTCTAGTTGCAGCGACCGGGGGCTACTCTTCCTTGCAATGCACAGGCTTCTCATTGTGGTGGCTTCTCTTGCTGCAGAGCATGGGCTGTAGGCACACAGGCTCAGTAGCTGTGTCTCGTGG
The DNA here is from genome assembly GCF_964165515.1 of Mesoplodon bidens. Taxonomy (NCBI): domain Eukaryota; kingdom Metazoa; phylum Chordata; class Mammalia; order Artiodactyla; family Ziphiidae; genus Mesoplodon; species Mesoplodon bidens. Next base: position 62,915,596 of record NC_138160.1, on the reverse strand, counting down.
GCTCTAGAGTGCAGGCTCAGTAGCTGTGGCGCAGGGGCTCAGTTGCTCTGCGGCGTGTGGGATCTTCCCAGACCAGCGCTCAAACCCGTGTCCCCTGCATTGGCAGGCAGACTGTTAACCACTGTGCCACTGGGGAAGCCCTAGAAACATTTTTACTTATTAATAAGTTCAATCTAAAAATGGTTTTGAGGGACTTCTCTGGTGGCTCAGTGGTTAAGAATCCGCCTGCCAGTTAGGGAACATGGGTTTGAGCACTGGTGTGGGAAGATCCCACCCGCCGCGGAGCAACTGAGCCCCCCTGCTCCACAGCCACTGAGCCTGTGTTCTAGAGCCCGCGAGCCACAGCTACTGAGCCCGCGTGCCACAACTACTGAAGCTCACGCGCCTAAAGCCCGTGCCCTGCAACAAGAGAAGCCATTGCTGGGCTTCCCTGGTGGCACAGTGATTGAGAGTCCGCCTGCCGATGCAGGGGACACGGGTTCATGCCCCGGTCCGGGAAGATCCCACATGCTGCGGAGCGGCTCGGCCCGTGAGCCATGGCCGCTGAGCCCGTGCATCCGGAGCCTGTGCTCCGCAACGGGAGAGGCCACAACAGTGAGAGGCCCGTGTACCACAAAAAAAAAAAAAAAAAAAGAAGCCATTGCAATGAGAAGCCTGTGCACCACAATGAAGAGTAGCCCCCACTTGCTGCAGGTAGAGAAAGCCTGCGTGCAGCAAGGAAAACCCAACGCAACCAAAAATGAATGAATGAATGAATTAAAAAAATAAATAAGGCTTTGTAGTTTACCTAGAACTAACCAGAACACTGTCTCCCTTTGATTCTAATTTAATAGACTGTGTGTGTGTGTGTGTGTGTGTGTGCGTGTGTGTGTGGTGTAACTGCCTGTTGTTAAGTTACTTACATAAATAGGCTCACCCATACCAGGATGTTTTTTTTTTGTTGTTGTTGTTTTTTTTTTTGCAGTACGCGGGCCTCTCACTGTTGTTGCCTCTCCCGCTGCGGAGCACAGACTCCAAACCTGCAGGCTCAGCGGCCATGGCTCACGGGCCCAGCTGCTCCGCGGCATGTGGGATCTTCCTGGACCGGGGCACGAACCCGCGTCCCCTGCATCGGCAGGCAGACTCTCAACCACTGTGCCACCAGGGAAGCGCCCAGGATGTTATTTTTGAAACCTAAGAAAAATAGTAAGGATATAGGTAAATTGAAATCTCATTATGGGCAGTAGGTGATATTTCAGGGGAACGTAATATGGCAGAGTTTTGGGCCCAGTCCTTAAGGAATTTGTGCTCTGTTTTATAGGGTGCATATATCTAAATATTTATTCTTAGAACTGCAAGTATCTCTTTATATAAATCCCCAATCTCCAGCTTTCTCTTGAGCTTTAGACTCATTTTAAAGTATTGAATTTATGTCCTTAGTATGCTCTGGTTTCAAACTCCGTCTGACACCAAACTTTATTTTCTCAAATCTGATCCTTTTCATCTATTTATTTTATGAAGAAAAAAATTTATTTCATGTATGAAAAAAATCGAGAAAACACAATAAACCTGAAATGAAACAATACAGGTACATTTGAAGTGCCCCTTTCTGAGTTTGTTCCTTTTCTTCTTTGCCTGTTAGTAATTATTATTCTGAATTTGGTCTTTATCATTTCCACACATATTTTTAAACTTCTATTTTATATGTAGATATACATGAACCATATTAAAGTATTCAGCACATTTAACAAAACTTATATTTTTGTGTAACATAAAATATATCTGGAAGGATACATAGGAAACTGGTCACGTTGGTTGTCCCTGGGATAGAAACTGTATAACTATAGGACAGGGATGGGAGGAAATTCTTATAATTTTGAATCGTGTATTACCTATCAAAATATAGATTAATTTAAAATTTAAAAATTATAAGTAGTGTCATATTGTAGGAATCTTTCTTTAGCCTACTTTTTGTGCATATTACTGTTCTTGAGATTTATTCATGTTGAAACATTCAGCTCTAATTCATTCTGTTGCGTGAATTTACTAGTGTTTTGTTTCATTCTCATGTTGATGGATATTTAGTTTTATTTTTTCCACGTTTACAAATGATGCTACCATGTGCTTTGTTAAATATGGCTTCTAGTGCACATATATAACAGTTAGTATAAGGCAGAATTTTCTAAGGAATGGGCCCTGAATGGATTACAGGTATACAAGGGTATAGCTGTCCTTAATCTTCATGATGGCCAGGTATGGCCAAGAAGAGCCATGGACACTGTATGGGGGAAGAGCCTTTCAGAAAAAAGAACAGTAGATACAAAGGCTTGAAGAAGAGAGAAAGATTGGCCAGTTTGAGGAGGAGCAACCAAGTGAGAAAGAGGAGAAGGGGTAGGAGACACCTTGAAAAGTAGGAGGGAGAAGATATAGATCCTACAGGGCCTACCTAGTGTGTAAAGATTTGGGCTTAAGTCTCAGGAGATGCCACCACCTCTGCAGAAGTTTCCTGTCTGTCTCCCTTCTCTGTGTTCTCAAAGAACTTTGTATAGTAGCCTTCTCTTATCCGTGGGGGATATGTTAAAAAACTTGCAGTAGGTGCCTGAAACTGCAGATAGTACCAAACTCTGTATCTACTATGTTTTTTCCTATACTAATGAGTGGGTAGTGTATACAGTGTGGATGATTCACATCCTGGGTGGGACAAAGCAGTACAGTATGAGATTTCATCACAGTACTCAGAACGTGCATGCAATTTAAAACTTACTGTTTATTTCTGGAATTTTCCATTTGATATTTTCAGACTGCAGTTGACTGTGGGTAACTGAAACCTCAGATAAGGGGAGATTACTGTAATTATCTGTTCCTTTCATTAGACCGTTGGTTTCCAAAGTATGGTCCAGGGGCCCCTGGGGGTCTCTGACACCCTTTCAGGGTGTTTGCAAGGTCAACTTTATTTTCATAGTAATACTGAGACATTATTTGCCTTTTTCACTTTCATTTGCACAAAATTGTATAGTGGAGTTTTCCAGAGACTGTAATGATATGTGATATTGTAACAGATTAAATGAAGAAGCAGATCCAGATGTTTCTGTTAATCTAGACATTTAAAAGATTTGCAAAAATGTGAAGCATTGCCATTCTTCTCAGTAAATTTTTTCGTTTTGGAAAATATAGTTATTTTTTTATAAAATAGGTTATCTTGGTTAACATGTACATTTGTTGTTTTTAAGTGAATTAACAAATACTACATTTTTAATTAAAATATTTTTGTGATTTCCCGGTTTTAATTTCTAAGACAAAATATTAATATCTGTAATTAACATAACCAAAAGTTCTTTGAAGTCATGTGGTATTGTAATTTGTAGTAAGAAATATATATTTCGTCTTCCTCCCCATTCCTGACAGAGAGCTCCTAAAACCCTTGAAATTTCCTTGGTGATGAGAGTAGTGAAGTTGTCTTATGTTAATTAGACAATTTTGGAAAGCACCTGGGTAACCTAAGGATGGGGGCTGTTGCAGGGGAACCAACCGTGATTAAAAAGTTGGAACTCTTAGTCCCATCTCCTGACCCCTGGGGAGAGGAAAGTGCCGTGAGGTTGAATCAGTCACTGATGGCCAGTGATTTAATCAATCCTGCCTCTCTGATGAAACCTTCATAAAATCCCCAAAGGACAAGATTCCAGATTGGTGAATCAGAACCCATTCATACCACCATGTTGAGCTCCATACTCCCCAGGGACAGAAGCTCCTGTGTTTGGGACCCAGTCCTGTACATCTGTCTGTTGATTAATATCCTTTGTAATAAACCCGTAATCCAGTGAGTAAACTGGTTTTCTGAGTTCTTTGAGCTGCTTTAGCAAATTAATCTAAGTCAGGGAGTGGTTCCTGGGAACCTCTGATTTATAGCCAGTTGGTCAAAAGCATAGGTAACAACCTGGGCTTCTGATTGGCATACAAAGTGGGTGCGTCTTGTGGGACTGAGCCCTTAATCCATGGAATCTGGTACTGTCTTTAAGTAGATAGTGTCAGGACTAAGTTAAATTGTAGGACACCTAACTGGTGTCAGAGAATCGCTTGGTGTGGGGGGAAAAAACTCATATGTTGGAATTAGTGCCAATCAGAATTATAGGCTCTCAGTAATTTTTTTTTTTTTTTCTTTTTGCGGTACGCGGGCCTCTCACCGCTGTGGCCTCTCCCGTTGCGGAGCACAGGCTCCAGACGCGCAGGCCCAGCGGCCATGGCTCACAGGCCCAGCCGCTCCGCGGCATATGGGATCCTCCCAGACTGGGGCACGAACCCGTATCCCCTGCATCGGCAGGCGGACTCTCAACCACTGCGCCACCAGGGAGGCCCATCTCAGTAATTTTTAAAAGTATTTTGAGACCAAAGAGTTTGAGAACTACTATACTATAACAATAATTCTCAAACTTTATTATGTAAAAGAATTAACTTGGGTACTTTTAATTAATTTTTAATTTTAACGTGGGAACTTTTAAAAAACACATTTACTCAGACTTTACCCCCTAAGATTCTAATTCTGTAAGTGTGGGGCAGGATCCAAGAATTTGTACGTTTTACAATGCCTTTGCATAATTCTATTATATATGTTCCTCTAATCATACTTTTAGAAGTATTGTACAGCTCTTTGAGCTTCGGGAAGTGCAAAACTGTTTTCTCCATGTTTGTACATTTAGCATACTCTCTAGTATATACTAGGTGCTCAGCAGTGTTGAATGACTGGATGGGAGTTGAGGATAGAGTTGAGATCCAGGTGACATCAGCAAGATGTTTTGTTGGTTGGAATGGAGAATTTAAGTTGGGATGACTGGCAGTGACTCAGGTTGTGTCAAAAAAGGAGACAGATTTTTAAATTGTTTTTAGGTAATTCTAACAGAAGAATCACTCTAATACCTTATTTATATTATTAGTGAATAAAGTATTTCACATGTATATTTTCCCAGAGGTGAAACCTCTATAAGTGCTGAAACTATTTTTAAAGATACCTTTATGGAAAAATTTCCCCAAACATTACTTGGTTCATCAGACTACACTGCACTTTCCCATAATCAGTGTTTTCTTCCATCGCTGAAATGAATATTGCTACTAACTTTTAAAAATAGGTGACCATAAAAATTTTAGGATTATTTGTTCTAGTTCTGTGGAAAATGTCCTGGGTGATTTGATAAGGATCACATTAAATCTGTAGATTGCTTTGGGTAGTATGGCTATTTTAACAATACTAATTCTTCCAATCCAAGAGCATGGAATATCTTCCCATTTCTTTGAAACATCTTTAATTTCCTTTATCAGTGTTCTGTCGTTCTCAGTGTTTTATAGTTCTCAGTGTATAAGTCTTTCACCCTCTTGGTCAGGTTTATTCCTAGGTATTTTATTTATTTATTTATTTATTTGACATGATTTTTAAAGGGTTTTTTTTGTTTTTTTGTTTACTTTGAAATTTATATGGGACCACAAAAGACCCAGAATTGCCAAAGTAATCCTGAGGAAAAAGAACAAAGCTGGAGGCATAATCCTCCCAGACTTCAGACAGTACTACAAAGCTACAGTAATCAAAACAGTGTGGTACTGGAACAAAAACAGACATATGGATCAGTGGAACAGAATAGAGATCCCAGAAATAAACCCATTACCTACAGTCAATTAATCTTCAACAAAGGAGGTAAGACTATACAATGAAGAAAAGAGGTCTCTTCAGCAAGTGGCGTTAGGAAAGCTGGATAGCCACATGTAAGTTAGAACACTCCCTCACACCATACACAAAATAAACTCAAAATGGCTTAAAGATTTAAATATAAGACATGACACCATAAAACTCTTAGAAGAGAACATAGGCAAAACATTTTCTGAAATAAATTGTAGCAATACTTTCTTAGATCAGTCTCCCAAGGCAAAATAAATAAAATCAAAAATAAACAAATTGGACTTTATCAAACTTACAAGCTTTTGCACAGCAAACGAAATCAAGAACAAAATGAAAAGACAGCCTACAGACTGTGAGAAAATCTTTGCAAAGGATGCGACTGACAAGGGCTTTATTTCCAAAATATACAAACAGCTCGTACAACTCAACAACAAAAAAACAAACAACCCAATCAAAAAATGGGCAGAAGACCTTAACAGACATTTCTCCAAAGAAGACATACAGATGGTCAACAGGCACATGAAAAGATGCTCCACATCGCCAATTATTAGAGAAATGCAAATCAATGAGGTGCAACCTCGTATCAGTCAGAATGGCCATCATCAAAACGTCTACAAATAATGAATGCTGGAGAGGGTGTGGAGTAAAGGGAAGCCTCTTACACTGTTGGGATGTAAATTGGTGCAGTCACTATGGAGAACAGTATGGAGGTCCCTTAAAAGACTAAAAACAGAGTTACCATATGATCCAGCAACCCCACTCCTGTGCGTATATCTGGAAAAGATGAAAACTCTAACTTGAAAAGATACATGCACCCCAATGTACATAGCAGCACTATTTAGAATAACCAAGGCATGGAAGCAGTTTAAGTGTCCACTGACAGAGGAATGGATAAAGAAGATGTGTATATATGTATGTATGTGTGTGTGTATGTATACACACACACATACCACAGTGGATAACTCAGCTGTAAAAAAGAATGAAATAATACCATTTTCTGCAACATGGATGGAGCTAGGGATTAACATACTAAGTGAAGTAAGTCAGACAGAGAAGGATGAATATCACATGATATCACTTATATGTAGAATCTAAAAAAATGATACAAATGAACTTACTTAAAAACAGAAACAGTCTCACAGACATAGAAAACAAACATATGGTTATCAAAGGGGAAAGGGGGTGAGAAGGATAAATTAGGAGTTTGCGATTAACAGATACACACTACTATATATAAAATAGATAAATAATAAGGACCTAGTGTGTATAGCACAGGGAACTATATTCAATATCTTGTAATAACCTATAATGAATCTGAAAAAGAAAAAAATATATGTGTGTGTGTGTATATATATATGTGAAACTGAAGTCACTTGCTGTACACCTGAAACTAACACAACATTGTAAATCAAGTATACTTCAATTAAAAAAAAATAGGTGACCATAGAGTCAAAAACAAAGATGGAAGATTTAAGATGTGCTGTGAGGAGTGGATCCAAATTTGTTGCCCCAACAAATTTTCTTTCTTTGGGTCTTAGTTGTACAGAATTAAATTAATCTTAATCCTTGGTTTATGCTGCACGTCTTGGTTCATGCACAGCTCTCATTTGTTATATTCCTATATTTATTTTTAAATAATATATTAATATGAACCCATCACCCAACACAGAACTAAAATAATGATAATAACATGTCTAATTTTGTGCTCCTCCCTCCGTCTGAGGTAATTGTTTTTAATCTTGTTTTTATGATTACCTTGCTTTTTTATTTTATATAATTGTATTATTTGTATATTACTAAGGTATATATTGTTTAGTTACCTTTTAGTTTGTAAGAAGGATATTTTCTGGGACTTACTGTTTTTCACTCAGTGTTATGTTGGTAAGATTCATCCATATTTTTACATTTAGATGCAGTATTGACTATTGTGTAATATTCCATTGTGTGATAATTCCATAATTTATCCCTTCTTCTATTGATGGGCATTTGGATTGTTCAGTTACTATGTTTCTATGTACGTTCTTGTTCACGTCTTTACTAATGATGCATGAAAAGTTTTCTTGGGTGTTTATCCAGGAATGGAATTGTTGGGTCATAAGGTATGTCAGTGTTCTTTATAATGTATAAGGTAACAACTGTTTTCCAAAGTTGTTACCTTATACCTGATTTGGTGTTTTCCAAATCACCAGCAAAGTCCTGATTATCTTTTAATATAAGCATCCCCACAGATAAAGAGTGTAAAGGGGATGTGAGGCTCCAGTCCCACAACCACATACTTAATCACCTCCTTCCTCCTTGTGTAGAATAATGTACATCCCTCAGGCAGCCCAGGGTTTTTACCTGGTGGGAAGGGGGCTTCCTTTGGAAAGGGCAACCCTATCCATTTCCAGGACTGTGCATTCAATGTTGGATGCTTGGGAGCTGAGAGAGGAGGTCTGCAGACAGCAGTCTGTATAGTGGGTGCTGAAAACCATTTTGGTTCTGGGTTGCTTAGGAGCTGAGGCCAAAGAAGACCAACAATATTTTTAAATGATTCTTTTCCATGTTATGTTAATTCTTTAATTTTTTCCAGTTTTATTGAGATATAATTGACATATAACATTATATTTATTCAAAGTTTACAACATAATGGTTTGCAATATATATATAGCAAAATGATTACCACAATAAGTTTAGTTAACATCACTTCACGTAGTTACAGTCTTTTCCTTCTGATGAGAACTTTAAAGATCTACTTTCTTAGCAACTTTCAAATATACAAATAGTATTGTTAAATACAGTTATCGTGCTGTACATTACATCCCCAGTACTTATTTATGTTATAACTGGAAGCTTGTACCATTTGGTCACCTTCACCCAATTCTCCCCAATTCTATCCCTCAACTCTGGCAACCAAACTAAACCAAACCAAAACTATGAGTGTGGTTTTTTTAGAGTCCACATATAAGTGAGATCATACAGTATTTGTCTTTCGCTGTTTGACTTATTTCACTTAGCGTAATGCCCTCAAAGTTTGTCTATGTTGGCCCAACTAGCAGTTCCTTCATTTTTTTGTGGCTGAATAATACTCCAGTGTGTGAGTGTGGGTGTGTGTGTGGGTGTGTAGGTATAGGTATGTGTGTGTCTGTGTACATATTTTTTTTTTATACTCAGGAATAAACCTGACCAAGGAGGTGAAAGACTTATATGCTGAGAAGTATAAAACATTAATGGAGGAAATTGAAGATAATTCAAAGAAATGGAAAGATATCTCATATTCTTGGATTGGAAGAATTAACATTGTTAAAATGGTGATACTACCCAAAGCAATTTACAGATTTAATGTGATCCCTATCAAATTGCCCACAACTTTTTTCACAGAACTAGAACAAATAATCCTAAAATTTATATGGAACCATAAAAGACCCAGAATTGCCAAAGTATCCTGAGGAAAAAGAACAAAGCTGGAGGCATAACCCTCTCAGACTTCAGGCAATACTACAAAGCTACAGTAATCAAAACAGCATGGTATTGGCACAGAAACAGCCATATGTATCAGTGGAACAGAATAGAGAGCCCAGAAGTAAACCCACACACCTATGGTCAATTAATCTTCAACAAAAGAGGCAAGAATATACAATAGGGAAAAGACGATTGTCTTTTCAGCAAGTGGTGTTGGGAAAGTTGGACAGCTGCATGTAAATCAATGAAGTTAGAACACACCCTCACACCATACACAAAAATAAACTCAAAGTGGCTTAAGGACTTAAGTATAAGGCATGACACCATGAAAGTCCTAGAAGAAACACAGGCAAAACATTCTCTGACATAAATTGTAGCAATATATTCTTAGGTCAGTCTCCCAAGGCAATAGAAGTAAAAGCAAAAATAAACAAATGGTACCTAATCAAACTCACAAGCTTTTGCATAGCAAAGGGAACCATCAACAAATTGAAGACAGCCTATGCGTTGGGAGAAAATATTTGCAAATGATGTGACCAACAAGGGCTTAATTTCCAAAATAGACAAACAGCTCATACAACTCAATAACAAAAAACAGTCCAATCAAAAAATGGACAGAAGACCTAAAGAAAAATGGGCAAAAGACCTCCTTTCTTAGACTTACATTTATGTTTTAAGCCACATCTATTTATCCATTCATCTGTCAGTGGACACTAAGTTTGTTTCCATGTCTTAGCTATTGTGAATAATGCTGCAGTGAATATAGGAGTACAGAATCTTTTTGAGATAATGATTTCTGTTAATTCTGATTTATGATACCTTAAGTTCTTAAGTTTGGTACAGCATTTCTAGAGAAAGATTTTAATTTATTATTGATAATTTTTAATCTGGTACTGTATGTTTTGTAATTATTACTGCCATAGGTTTAAAAATCTAGCAGACATAACATACTTTCAGTCTTCTTTACCTGTCCCCCCCAACCAAGGGTGAGATGTTTAATATTTATTTATTTATATCATCTTTTGTATTTTCTATTGGTATTAGAAAGTATATAGGTCTCAAATAGATACTTTTATTTTCTGTATTTATATTATTCTTTTTAAACTAGCATTTCTAGTACTAGATTAAATAGAAGTAGTCTCAGGAGCCAATTTGACTTTTGTTTGTAAGAAGAATGATTCTAATGATTTTCTGTCTTTTGAATGGGGAATACTGTACATAATATTTTGCGATGACTCTGAATCTTCATTTTGAACATCTTGGGGTGAACACTGTGGCTGCCTCCTCAGTATCTATTTTTTCTTCTCTTGATATATACCTGTATTTTCATTCCAGTGTCCACCATTTTTTACCACACGCACATAGCTCATGTTCTTTGAGGGAAACTGCTCCACTTCTAGCTTTAGGAATGGGCCTCTGAGTGAATCTAGCCAATCAGATTCCATTTCCTCATTACAGGAATTGATTCAGGGTGGGCATGTGATTTAGGCTGATCTAAGCAAGGTACACTTCAGAACTCTTGCTTAGAATTCTGGTACAGCTGTGCTTTCTTCCATGTAATTGCTTGTGGCTGCAGCTTTCTTTTGGCACTAGGGAATCTGACCTTGAGATGAAGCTTGTACTATGGGTGGCAGAATGAAGAGACGAAAAGAAATTTCATAATATGTCTGCTGGATCAGGCAACCTGAAGCAGATCCTCCCCTGGATTTTAGTTGCATGAGCCAAAAACTCCCTG
>NC_138160.1:62857054-62904579 GCF_964165515.1 Mesoplodon bidens | reverse complement strand
AAAGTATTTCATGCACGTACTTAATAGTGTTAAATAGCCTTTTGTGGGATGGTTTTGTGAAGCTTAACACCAAGTATGTATAGCATTTTTCCCATGGAAAACATGCCTACTGAGATCCTAAAATTTGACTATAATTAACATCTTTGTAGTGTAACTGAGTCCCTAATTGGAGAATGCTTGAATTATATTGTGATAGCTTGGTTTCGTGTTTACTTTAAATTTTTTCTGTCTCTTGCTGTCAGGTAATATTGTCAGCCATTAATGTGTCTCTCTGTGTTCCTGCTTCTAGTAACTTGTACTTACGTCCTGTCACTGTTCTTTTTGCTACTGCTAATCTATTTTAGGGGAACCTAGACTGTTTTTACTTCTGAGTAGTGATGTGAAAATTGAGATTGTCAGAAGTCTGCCCTCTTATTATTGCTTTACCTTGGACTATACTCTCTTTCTCTGGCCACCATAATATTGTACGTAACTCTCCTCTAGGAAGTAAGCTCCATGAAGGCAGGGATATATCCCCCAGAGGCCTGGTGTAAAAAAGGACTCTTGGTAAATATTACTAAGTGAATGAATTTACTCTCTGTGACATTTTAAGTTCCTTGAGAACAGAAACAGTATCGTATCCTTCATCTCTCTTTAATATATTTAAAGTCTTTTGAACTATTTTCAGTATAGACATGGCACAAAATTCCAAAGTTACCAAGATAGATACACAGTAAAGCATGAGTCTGCCACCCCTATCCACTAGCCACCCAGTTTTTCCCTCTCACAGTCAACATCATGACTCATTTGTGTGTGTGTGTATATCCTTCTAGAGATATTCTGTACATGCACAAGTATTTACATTTATGTCTTTAAAAACAAAAAACAGATGAGAGTCATTGGGCTGCACCCTGCAGGCCTGCAAGGCCTGTATTTGCCCAGTTTCAAGACCGAAGAAAGAGCCTGGAGTCAGCAACAGAGACATCAGTGGTTTAATGGATAGAGGGAACCTTACGTGTCTGAAGCAGGGTCCTGGAATGACACCCCACTGTGTGTCACAGATGGCGGGCAGGACATGGTGGCGGTCTTCACCAGAGGTGGGGTAGGGGGTGATCGCCAGTTACAGGGGGAATTGATGTCTGGTTGGCTTATCATTTACCAGGGAAACTAGCAGAGGTGCATGCCCCTCACTGCCCCTTTGATAAGAACAATCACTAGCTGGGCCCTGGGGCAAGTATACGGGAAGGTCAGTCCAGTGAGTAGGGTGTAGGTGAAGCAAGCACTGGTCGAGCAGGGGATGTACAGAGAACAAGAGAACAGCCACCTTGAGTGGCCTGACCATACAATAATATACTCTGTAGACACTGTTTTGCACATTATATTTTTTGTTCTTTCATATTAGAATATATAGAGCAGCCTCAATTCCTTTTAGAGTATTCTGTATGGACATAACACATTTTTTAAAAACCCAGTTTTCTACTGATGAACATCTATATTTTTCCAGTATTTTATTCTGAAATATACCTCAGTGAGTTTTCCTGTATGTGTATAGTTTTGCAAATGTGCAGGTATATCTGTAGAATAAATTCCTACAAGTGGAACTGTTGGTGTAGGGGAGGAGAAACTTTTTTCTCTACCCTCCTAAATGCTCTGGTTGGGACCCTGTAAATTAGACAAAAGACGGATTAACAAGAAAGAAACTACACAAGTTTATTAACACAAAAACACAGAGAAATAGTCAGTAATAACTCGAAAGGATGGTTAGCACTTGGCCTTATATAGCATCTTAACAAAAGAACAGTAGATTTGTAAGAAGGGATGATACAAAGGAAAAGGACTTTGAGTTTCTGGCAGATTGTGAGAAGGTAAATATTTGGGGGGTAACTATTGGATGGTAAGGGCTAATAAGTAGGTTTGCTATGTAGATTCCTCTGGTGCCTCTCTGGGCTGTTAAGGGTCTAGAGTGATTAATCTGGTGATTAACTTCTGTCTTGTGGTAGAGAGGGGAGGGAAGGCATTGTTAGAAATTTACGTCCAGCTTTTAGGTAAGTAGGGAGGGCAGATGACTTTTTTGTATCTGCTTTTTCTCAGTTGCCTTCAGCCCAAAATTATCCGTATGATAAAGTGACCTGTTTTGGGGTGGCTTTCTGCTACCATTCACTGGCTCAAGTGGCTTACGTGTTTTAAATTTTGAGAGATACTGGCAAGTTGCCCTCCAAAGAGTTTTATCTATTTATAATTCCACTAATGATTTAATACAGTGTTTTGTCAACATGCAGTTTAGCATCCTTTTGGTTTGGAAAGAATTAAACTGTGTTGGGAAGGAAGAATTTTCCTCTACCCTTTAAAGGTTCTTTCAGCTGGTCTAATAACTAAATTGACATGAAACAGATTAACAAGAGAAAGTCAAATTTAACTTTGTACATACAGGAACCCCACATACCTGAGAGTATCAAAGACAGAAGGGTAAAATGAGGTGTATATGGCATCCTGGGCTAAGGAATGGAAAGGGGCCTGGGACTTCAAAGGAGAGGAGGGCAATTTACAGGACAATAAAAAGAGCAGATGTTTGGTAATTAGATGTTTGCCCTGCCATACAGGTGGGTCACTCAGATAAAATTTATTTCTGCTAAGAATTCTGATTCTGAGAAAGACCCCCAATTTAAATTCTTCTTTGTAGTTAAGGGAGGGGCAGAAGTTTCTCTTGAGTCTGCAGGGTCTTGATTGGCTTTTAGCTCAAAACAATCCACATGCCAAGGTGGCACATTTTAGGGAGGCTCATTTGGAACCCCTTCCGTCCCACCTTTGAAACTTCCCCAAGAAGTTTCACAGTCCAGAAGTTGAGTTTGGTAGTTTACTTTATCTCACTGAATCAGTCTCTTAGTTCTGTGAGTAAGTCAGTTCAGTTAAACAGTTGTGTCTCATTTCAGGAGGCAGTGATGCAGGTGGGTTTCCCAAGGTAGGCCTATGGTGCAAGCAGTCAGATGTTTAATAAGAGACATTTTTATGGAAATAAAAGAAAAATAATAGTTAATTGGAGCAGACTATAATCCCAATTTCTGAATTCTGAAGGCAGGCAGCTGAGAATTTCTAGATGTCTGTCTCTAAGCATCTTCAGATGGAGTGAGGGCAGGCAGTGACAATCTCATAGATTTTCCAGGTTTGCAGTTTGTATGTCTTTGGTGATTGTTTTGAATGGCCATACAGCAGTAGGCACAAAGGTTGTCCATACATGAGCTGTTGTGATTTCTCTGAAGTTTGTATCAAGTTGTCTAACTTTAGTTTGCATGGCTTTGGAAAAATGGCAGTTTTAGTTCTCAATGACTCCAAATCAGAAGGGTGGGAGAAAAACTGTAAACATTAGTTTGGAGAGTTGTAGCCAAATATTGGAGGAAATTAAAAGAATTTAGGACTCAGTCCAGTTTACAATAGTAGGGGACTTCAACATCCCACTTACACCAATGGATAGATCATACAGACAGAAAATTAATAAGGAAACCCAAGCCTTAAATGACACATTAGAACAGATAGACTTAATTGATGTTTATAGGACATTCCATCTGAAAGCAGCAGAACACACTTTCTTCTCAAGTGAACACAGAACATTCTCCAGGATAGATCACATCTTGGGTCACAAGTCAAGCCTTGATAAATTTAAGAAAATTGAAATCATATCAAGCATCTTTTCTGACCACAACACTATGAGATTAGAATAATTACAGAAAAAAAACTGTAAAATACACAAACATATGGAGGCTAAACAATATGTTACTAAAGAATCAATGGATCACTGGAGAAATCAAAAAGGAAATAAAAAAATACCTAGAGACAAATGACAACGAAAACATGGCAATCCAAAACCTATGGGACGTAGCAAAAGCAGTTCTAAGAGGGAAGTTTATAGCAATACAATCTTACCTCAAGACACAAGAAAAATCTCAAACAACCTATCCTTACACCTAAAGCAACTAGAGAAGGAAGAACAAACAAAACCCAAAGTTATGGGCTTCCCTGGTGGCACAGTGGTTGGAAGTCCGCCTGCCGATGCGGGGCACACGGGTTCGTGCCCCGGTTCGGGAAGATCCCACATGCTGTGGAGCGGCTGGGCCCGTGAGCCATGGCCGCTGGGCCTGCACGTCCGGAGCCTGTGCTCTGCAACGGGAGAGGCCACAACAGTGAGAGGCCCACATAGAGCCAAAAAAAAAAAGATCACAAAACCCAAAGTCAGTAGAAGGAAAGAAGTCATAAAGATCAGAGCAGAAATAAATGAAATAGAGACAAAGAAAACAACAGCAAAGATCAACGAAACTAAAAGCTGGTTCTTTGAGAAGATAAATCGATAAACCTTTAGACAGACTTATCAAGAAAAAAAGGGAGAGGATTCAAATCAACAATTTTAGAAATGAAAAAGGGAAGTTACAACTGACACCACAGAAATATAAAGGGTCATAAGAGATTACTACAGGCAACTATATGCCAATAAAATGGACAACCTAGAAGAAATGGACAAATTCTTATGAAGATACAACCTTCCAAGACTGAACCAGGAAGAAATAGAAAATATGAACAGACCAATCACAAGCACTGAAATTGAAACTGATTTAAAGTCTTCCAAGAAACAAAAAGTCCAGGACCAGATGGCTTCACAGACGAATTCTATCAAACATTTAGAGAAGGGCTAAGACCTACCCTTCTGAAACTCTCCCAAAAGATTGCTGAGGAACTCCCAAGTTCATTCAATGAGGCCACCATCACCCTGATACGAAAACCAGACAAAGATGTCACAAAAAAAGAAAACTACAGGCCAGTATCCCTGATGAACATAGATGCAAAAATCCTCAACAAAATACTAGCAAACAGAATCCAACAATACATTAATAGGGTCATACACCATGATCAAGTGGGATTTATCCCAGGGATGCAAGGATTCTTCAATATACACAAATCAATCAATGTGATACACCACATTAACAAACTGAAGAATAAAAACTGTATGATCTTCGCAATAGATGCAGAAAAATCTTTTGACAAAGTTCAACCCCCACTTATGATAAAAAAAAAAACCTCCAGAAAGTGGGCTTAAAGGGAACATTCCTCAATGTAATAAAGACCATATATGACAAACCTATAGCTAACATCATACTCAGTGGTGAAAAGCTGAAAGCTTTTCCTCTAAGATCAGGAACAAGACAAGGATGTCCATTCTCGCCACTTTTATTCAGCAGTTTTGGAAGTCCTAGCCATGACTATCAGAGAAGAAAAAGAAATAAAAGTAATTCAAATTGGAAAAGAAGTAAAACTGTCACTGTTTGCAGATGACATGATACTATACATACAAAATCATAAAGATGCTATTGGAAGACTATTAGAGCTCATCAACGAATTTGGTAAAGTTGCAGGATACAAAATTAATACACAGAAATCTCTTGTATTCCTATACACTAACAATGAAAGATCAGAAAGAGAGATTAAGGAAACAATCCCATTCACCATTTCATCAAAAAGAATAAAATACCTAGGAATAAACCTACCTAAGGAGGCAAAAGACCTGTACTCAGAAAACTATAAGATACTGATGAAAGAAATAAAAGATGACACGAACAGATGGAGAGATATACCATGTTCTTGGATTGGAAGAATGAATATTGTGAAAATGACTGTACTACCCAAAGCAATCTACAGATTCAATGCAATCCCTATCAGACTACCAATGGCAGTTTTCACAGAATTAGAACAAAAAAATTTCCAATTTTTATGGAAACACAAAAGACCATAATAGCCAAAGCAATCCTGAGAAAGAAAAATGGAGCTGGAGGAATTAGGCTCCCTGGTTTCAGACTATACTACAAAGCTACAGTCATCAAAACAGTATGGTACTGGCACAAAAATAGATCAGTGGAACAGGATAGAAAGTCCAGAAATAAACCCATGCACTTATAGTCACATAATCTATGCCAAAGGAAGCAAGAATAGACAATGGAGAAAAGACAGTCTCTTCAGTAAGTAGTGCTGGGAAAACTGGACAGCTACATGTAAAAGAATGAAATTGAACACACCCTAACAACATACACAAAAATAATCTCAGAATGGATTAAAGACCTAAATGTAAGGCTGGATACTGTAAAACTTTTAGAGGGAAAACATAGGGAGGACACTCTCTGACATAAATCACAGCAAGATTTTTTTTGATCCACCTCTTAGAATAATGAAAATAAAAACAAAAATAGACAAATGGAACCTAATTAAACTTAAAAGCTTTTGCACAGTAAAGGAAACCATAAACAAAATAAAAAGGCAGTCCTCAGAATGGGAGAAAATATTTGCAAACGAAGCAACCAGCAAGGGATTAATCTCCAAAATATACAAACAGCTCATGCAGCTCAATATCGAAAAAACAAATAACCCAATCCAAAAATGGGCAGAAGATCTAAATAGACATTTCTCCAGAGAAGACACACAGATGGCCAAAAAGCACATGAAAAGATGCTCAACATCACTAATTATTAGAGAAATGCAGATCAAATCTACAATGAGGTATCACCCCAGTCAGAATGGCCATCATCAAAAAATCTACAAACAATAACTGCTGAAGAGGGTGTGGAGAAAAGGGAATCCTCCTACACCGTTGGTGGGAATGCAAATTGGTACAGCCACTATGGAGAACAGTATGGAGGTTCCTTAAAAAACTGAAAATAGAGCTGCCATATGACCCAGCAATCCCACTTCTGGGCATATATCTGGAGAAAACCATAATTTGAAAAGATACAGGCACCCATATGTACTCAGCCATAAAAAAGAACAAAATAATGCCATTTGCAGCAACATGGATGGACCTAGAGATTATCATATTGAGTGAAATAAGTCAGACACAGAAAGACAAATATATCACTTATATGTGGAGTCTAAAAAAAAGGCTACAGGTGAACTTATCTACAAAACCAAAATAGAGTTACAGTTGTAGAAAATAAACTTATGGTTACTGGAGGCTAATTGTGGGGGGGATAAATTGGAAGATTGGGTTGACATATACACACTACTATATATGAAATAGATAACTAATAAGGACCTACTGTATAGCACAGCGAACTCTACTCAGTACTCTGTAATGGTGTATGGGGCAGCGAATCTAAAAGAGTGGATATATGTATATGTATAACAGATTCACTTTTCTGTATACCTGAAACTAGCACAACATTGTAAATCAGTTATACCCCAATTAAAAAAAACGAAACAAAAATAGTATACAATCTAATATTCACAAAGGTGTATTAATGAAACATAATTTTTTCTCTAAAATTACCTCCATTTTAACTAAAGGTAGCCAAAGTAAAGACTACCTTGTTTGCAAAATAAGTCTAAATTCAATAAACTTGTTTTGGTTATTTACATAAGTGCAGCAATAATAGCAATTGATCATATAGGCTCTTTTAAATCTGCTTTCCTAGAACTTTTTCAAAAGGAGTCTCAGTGCTTGCTTCATCAGCACATATACTAAAATTGGGATGATACAGAGAAGATTAGCATGGCCCCTGTGCAAGGATGACACACAAATTAATGAAGTGTTCCATATTTTTTGTATGCATATGGCTGATTCACTTTGTTGTACAACAGAAACTAACACAGCATTGTGAAGCAATTACACTCCAATAAAGATGTATTAAAAAAAAGAATAGGTTATTACAAGAAAAAAAAAGGAGTCTCAGATGGAACTTTAAAATATTACTTCTCAAGCCCAGGAAGCCAAGCCAAGAGTTTGTCTTATGACTCATGTAATACCTGTAGACTTGGGTGAATTCCTCCCTTCTTGAGGTCCCCCCAAATCCCAAGGTACCTGTACCTGCCAGGAAGTGACCTTCCTGACTCATCTGGTAAGGCTGCTGTGAGCCCTGTAAGCAAGTTACCAAGCTGTTTTTCCAGGGGGCTTTATTGACTCCATAAAGTCAGTCTTCGTTCCTTAAAGCTGTTTGGTCATACCTGAGTCTATGGGCATTCTCAAACATGACATTCCAGCCAAAGCCTTGGCAATACAACCAATGTTTCCAGTTGTATCCTGTTATAAGTAGAGCAGATTCCTTTTGAATTTATGCAAATAACTATACTGCCATGTAAATAAGAATATTCACTAAGAGTTTCCAAATTCTGGAAGGATCGGATAGGAAGAAAGAAAGAAATGATTCAGTTCTGCTTCCAAAGGTATAATTTACCAAATTGCTGAAAGTCATAGTGAGCTTAAGAGGAAAGGTTTCCTTATATCTGGAAAACAAAACATTAGAGAACTGGCTTGAGAAGTCATAAAAATTATCATCCTTATTAGCTCATGTAGTCTCTTGTAATTAATTGTTGTTGATCTTCATCCTAGGTTAGCAGCTTTATGAATCAATCAGTTTTCTATTAAAGTTTCAGTATTTTTTACCCAGTTCCATGTTATATAGATCCTAAACTTATCAAAAACCTGCATTCTAGAGTATTTCTCAGGTCTTTTCTGTGAATCTCCTTGAAGATGAAACATTTTTACAGGAACATTTTTGTAAAGCATCAGAGTACAACAGTAACTGTAAATAACAAATGATTTAAGTATATGTTGTTACAGATTTGATGAGAGTTCATTATAATGGAATTGACCAGGAAGTTTGGTTATTTCTGTGACATTCAGCATTTTAGTATAGTAACTAGAATTATGGCTGATAACATAATACCAAGACACATCAGATTTGTAAGAATTTCTTATTATTTCAGGAGCACTTATGTTAGTAACATAGATCTACACAAATATAACCTAAGAAGGTTTTAGCATCACTTATTTGACAATGCTTACCACATAATTTAACATAACAAATAAGCCTAGTTAATGTAACATCTCTCTGTTTATAAGAAGAGAGAGCAAATCCTTTGAGTTGTTTTAGGGGCCCTCTGAAAAATCCCAAATTTAGCGAGAGGTCAGAAGGACTTTAGTATTTGATTTTGGGAAGTTTGTCAAACATATTAAAAGGTGTGGACACTTGACTAAATAGGATCACAGATCATTATGAAACAATACTTAATTATCTATTTCACCAAAGTGATAATACAAGATTACAAAGGCAAATACAAAAGGTTACACAGTTGAAAGCAAAATTTAGCTCTTTTAATATTGAGGACTCAGTTTTCCTAAAGTAATCAAAGACCTGATCAAGACAAAATTAAAATACACAAAATCTTGGCTTTCTAGGCAGATTACTTAAAAGATAAAAAATCTTTCATAATCTCTTATCAGGAGATGACCAATAGTTCAAGAAAACTTTGTCCTTTTGACAGATGAAAAAAATTAAATTCCAGTTTTAAGTAAGGACACTTGATTTTTAAGCTTAATTTCATAACTCTTATAATAAAATTCATTATTTTACCCTTCTTGACCACACAAGTTAAAACTCCCTCTCTCTCTCTCTCTTTCTCTCTCTCTCTCTCTCTGTCTAAGCAAAAACACATCTCCATATCTCATATTCTCCTTGGCCAAAAACATATCCTAGTTTTCTTGCATGCAGAGTTGTTTCTCCTATTATTTCCTACATATTGTATGTATAGGCTTAATTACATACATTAACTAGAATTCTTAATCCTTAGAAACCTTAATTTCTAGAGAGAAATAAGAATTAAGCAATTATGAACTATTAAACCAGCATTAGATTGTCAAATTTATGAATACATTTCATAATTTCTAGAAACATGTACCCTTTTAAATATTACAGTCTTTCATTGTGGCAGAAGACATGTTTGCTCTCATACCCATTTTTTTTCTTTAGTTTCTCTGTAATATAAATCCAAAAGTAGATAAACCTATGTTTAGTAATTAATTTTTCTGTGCTTTATCTTACTTAGAAATGATCTAGATATTCAATGAATTTAACTTAACCATTATTTAACTTAATTTAGCAAAACTCTAAGGGTGTAAGTTACCAAGGAGATTGGGGAAACTCTTTAATGATAAAAGAAAGTTTTTTATTATTTTCATTACTAAAAAGTTCACCTAAATCTCTTACCTCATTTACATTTATTTAATTCATTTGTTCTTAACAGTCACGTTCAGGTTACCTACAAAAACTTCATCAGACCTTAGACAATGTCAGTCATCATCCTGAGTTATTTTTTTGGCTGACAAATTTTGTAACAGATATCATGAACTTATTTGACTTTAAACCTAGGAAGAATGAAAGTATTATACTTAATGCTGATAACTCTAAAAGACATGCTTGTATTAATAAACCAACAAACTTAAACTAGCTCTTATTTACCAAAAATGATCTTAGATCACGGGAACTTGAAAAAACATTTGAGTTAGTTTCTGATATGTTTCTGAGAATTAAAAATACTTAATTTATAAAAGCTTGATTTTATGCCAATTAAATAGTGCTCTTTTACAAGTGAATTTTGGCAATACCATTCAGAGGTTAAAAAAAATAGTACCTTGTCTATAACATACATAGATAGACATACAATAAACATACAGATAGAAACGGAAATCTTATGAAAAAAATTTTTTGCCATGAATCAAGTATGACAGTACAAAACTCACTAGTCATAAATAACAGTTGGAATAAGTTTATCTGCTCAGATGGCTAAAGCTTTTTTTAAAACAAATATCTGTGAGAAGGCACCTAAGATTTGTATTTGTCCTTGAACTAGATTTTGGGCAAGGGTGTTTCTATAGCACTTTGTATTTTTTAAAAGCTTCTGTTTCTGTTCTTTCTCTTCATTCTGAGGTATTGGGAATGGTCTGGATAAGAGTTCTCAGAGAGGTTACAAGCCTTTTTTAGTTACTAGGGGAGGTTTGGTGATGGGTGGAACTTGAATGGGCCTCTAGAGCAGGATTTCCAGTTTTGCAATGATTTGTCCTCAAAAGATTTGGGTTGTAACTTAAATGACATCATAGGTTGATCCTCCCATCCACCTACATTATTCTTAATTTGCTTATTTCTCTCTGGGTACATAGTTTTATTTTCACGTAGGGGAGAAGGCATAAAAAATTTTCTATCAGGCTCTGAATATCAGCTGTGGGCACAAGTTCAGTCAGACCAGTTGCCCCCCATCTTATTTTCTGCCTGTGTTATTTATCCACTAATCTCAGAAAGTAATCCATTTACAGAAACTTTTGAGGATTCTCTCTGCTTTAAGACATTCTTTTGAACGATGGTCCTTAGTTTGGCCTTTGGCTAAGGAGTGAAAGATATCTAAAGAGGATCACCTGTAGCCTCAAGTGGTCTTACTTTAAAAGGTAACTGTTTAATAGTCTCTTCAGAGTGGAAAGGCAATTCAGATAGAGAATTAGTGAAACATGAGTACTCAGGAAAAGAAGGATAGAGGGGAGCCCTAGGAGTAACGTTAGTCTCAGTGTCCTGTTTTAGGTAGCTCCCATGTCTTCATTTTTTCATAAGCCTTTTATAACAGATCTTTCAGTGAAGCTATTTTGGGATTTTGAAGTCTTTTTGAGGCTCCTGCATACCAATTAAATAGATATTCCATTCTATTTGATTTGGAAGCCCTTGCTTTTTTTTTTTTCATGTATTTTTTTTATTTTTTGCTTTATAACAAATTAAATCAGTTATACATATACATATGTTCCCATATCCCCTCCCTTTTGCATCTCCCTCCCACCCTCCCTATCCCACCCCTCCAGGCGGTCACAAAGCACCAAGCTGATCTCCCTGTGCTATGCGGCTGCTTCCCACTAGCTATCTACCTTACATTTGGTAGTGTATATATGTCCATGCCGCTCTTTCACTTTGTCAGAGCTTACCCTTCCCCCTCCCCATATCCTCAAGTCCATTCTCTAGTAGGTCTGTGTCTTTATTCCTGTCTTACCCCTATGTTCTTCATGACATTTTTTTTTCTTAAATTCCATATATATGTGTCAGCATACAGTATTTGTCTTTCTCTTTCTGACTTACTTCACTCTGTATGACAGACTCTAGGTCCATCCACCTCATTACAAATAGCTCAATTTCATTTCTTTTTATGGCTGAGTAATATTCCATTGTATATATGTGCCACATCTTCTTTACCCATTCATCCGATGATGGACACTTAGGTTGTTTCCATCTCCGGGCTATTGTAAGTAGGGCTGCTATGAACATTTTGGTACATGTCTCTTTTTGAATTATGGTTTTCTCAGGGTATATGCCCAGTAGTGGGATTGCTGGGTCATATGGTAGTTCTATTTGTAGTTTTCTAAGGAACCTCCATACCGTTCTCCATAGTGGCTGTACCAATTCACATTCCCACCAGCAGTGCAAGAGTGTTCCCTTTTTTCCACACCCTCTCCAGCATTTATTGTTTCTAGATTTTTTGATGATGGCCCTTCTGACTGGTGTGAGATGATATCTCATTGTAGTTTTGATTTGCATTTCTCTAATGAGTAAAGATGTTGAGCATCCTTTCATGTGTTTGTTGGCAGTCTGTATATCTTCTGTGGAGAAATGTCTATTTAGGTCTTCTGCCCATTTTTGGATTGGGTTGTTTGTTTTTTTGTTATTGAGCTGCTTATAAATTTTGGAGATTAATCCTTTGTCAGTTGCTTCATTTGCAAATATTTTCTCCCATTCTGAGGGTTGTCTTTTGGTCTTGTTTATGGTTTCCTTTGCTGTGCAAAAGCTTTTAAGTTTCATTAGGTCCCATGTGTTTATTTTTGTCTTTATTTCCATTTCTCTAGGAGGTGGGTCAAAAAGGATCTTGCTGTGATTTATGTCATAGAGTGTTCTGCCTATGTTTTCCTCTAAGAGTTTGATAGTTTCTGGCCTTACATTTAGGTCTTTAATCCATTTTGAGCTTATTTTTGTGTATGGTGTTAGGGAGTGATCTAATCTCATACTTTTACATGTCCCTATCCAGTTTTCCCAGCACCACTTATTGAAGAGACTGTCCTTTCTCCACTGTACATTCCTGCCTCCTTTATCAAAGATAAGGTGACCATATGTCCGTGGGTTTATCTCTGGGCTTTCTATCCTGTTCCATTGATCTATCTTTCTGTTTTTGTGCCAGTACCATACTGTCTTGATTACTGTAGCTTTGTAGTATAGTCTGAAGTCGGGGAGCCTGATTCCTCCAGCTCCATTTTTCGTTCTCAAGATTGCTTTGGCTATTCGGGGGCTTTTGTGTTTCCATACAAATTGTGAAATTTTTTGCTCTAGTTCTGTGAAAAATGCCAGTGGTAGTTTGATAGGGATTGCATTGAATCTGTAGATTGCTTTGGGTAGTAGAGTCATTTTCACAATGTTGATTCTTCCAATCCAAGAACATGGTACATCTCTCCATCTATTTGTATCATCTTTAATTTCTTTCATCAGTGTCTTATAATTTTCTGCATACAGGTCTTTTGTCTCTTTAGGTAGGTTTATTCCTAGATATTTTATTCTTTTTGTTGCAATGGTAAATGGGAGTGTTTCCTTGATTTCACTTTCAGATTTTTCATCATTAGTATATAGGAATGCCAGAGATTTCTGTGCATTAATTTTGTATCCTGCTACTTTACCAAATTCATTGATTAGCTCTAGTAGTTTTCTGGTAGCATCTTTAGGATTCTCTATGTATAGTATCATGTCATCTGCAAACAGTGACAGCTTTACTTCTTCTTTTCCGATTTGGATTCCTTTTATTTCCTTTTCTTCTCTGATTGCTGTGGCTAAAACTTCCAAAACTATGTTGAATAAGAGTGGTGAGAGTGGGCAACCTTGTCTTGTTCCTGATCTTAGTGGAAATGGTTTCAGTTTTTCACCATTGAAGACGATGCTGGCTGTGGGTTTGTCATATATGGCCTTTATTATGTTGAGGAAAGTTCCCTCTATGCCTACTTTCTGCAGGGTTTTTATCATAAATGGGTGTTGAATTTTGTCGAAAGCTTTCTCTGCATCTATTGAGATGATCATATGGTTTTTCTCCTTCAATTTGTTAATATGGTGTATCACGCTGATTGATTTGCGTATATTGAAGAATCCTTGCATTCCTGGAATAAACCCCACTTGATCATGGTGTATGATCCTTTTAATGTGCTGTTGGATTCTGTTTGCTAGTATTTTGTTGAGGATTTTTGCATCTATGTTCATCAGTGATATTGGCCTGTAGTTTTCTTTCTTTGTGACATCCTTGTCTGGCTTTGGTATCAAGGTGATGGTGGTCTCGTAGAATGAGTTTGGGAGTGTTCCCCCCTCTGCTATATTTTGGAAGAGTTTGAGAAGGATAGGTGTTAGCTCTTCTCTAAATGCTTGATAGAATTCACCTGTGAAGCCATCTGGTCCTGGGCTTTTGTTTGTTGAAAGATTTTTTATCACAGTTTCAATTTCAGTGCTTGTGATTGGTCTGTTTATATTTTCTATTTCTTCCTGATTCAGTCTTGGCAGGTTGTGCATTTCTAAGAATTTGTCCATTTCTTCCAGGTTGTCCATTTTATTGGCATAGAGTTGCTTGTAGTAATCTCTCATGATCTTTTGTATTTCTGCAGTGTCAGTTGTTACTTCTCCTTTTTCATTTCTAAGTCTATTGATTTGAGTCTTCTCTCTTTTTTTCTTGATGAGTCTAGCTATGGTTTATCAATTTTGTTTATCTTCTCAAAGAACCAGCTTTTAGTTTTATTGATCTTTGCTATCGTTTCCTTCATTTCTTTTTCATTTATTTCTGATCTGATTTTTATGATTTCTTTCCTTCTGCTAACTTTGGGATGTTTTTGTTCTTCTTTCTCTAATTGCTTTAGGTGCAAGGTTAGGTTGTTTATTCGAGATGTTTCCTGTTTCTTAAGGTGGGATTGTATTGCTATAAACTTCCCTCTTAGAACTGCTTTTGCTGCATCCCATAGGTTTTGGGTCGTCGTGTCTCCATTGTCATTTGTTTCTAGGTATTTTTTAATTTCCTCTTTGATTTCTTCAGTTATCACTTCGTTATTAAGTAGTGTATTCTTTAGCCTCCATGTGTTTGTATTTTTTACAGCTCTTTTCCTGTAATTGATATCTAGTCTCATAGCATTGTGGTCAGAAAAGATACTTGATACAATTTCAATTTTCTTAAATTTACCAAGGCTTGATTTGTGACCCAAGATATGATCTATCCTGGAGAATGTTCCATGAGCACTTGAGAAAAATGTGTATTCTGTTGTTTTTGGATGGAATGTCCTATAAATATCAATTAAGTCCATCTTGTTTAATGTATCATTTAAAGCTTGTGTTTCCTTATTTATTTTCATTTTGGATGATCTGTCCATTGGTGAAAGTGGGGTGTTAAAGTCCCCTACTATGATTGTGTTACTGTCGATTTCTCCTTTTATGGCTGTTAGTATTTGCCTTATGTATTGAGGTGCTCCTATGTTGGGTGCATAAATATTTACAATTGTTATATCTTCTTCTTGGATCGATCCCTTTATCATTAGGTAGTGTCCTTCTTTGTCTCTTCTAATAGTCTTTATTTTAAAGTCTATTTTGTCTGATATGAGAATTGCTACTCCAGCTTTCTTTTGGTTTCCATTTGCATGGAATATCTTTTTCCATCCCCTTACTTTCAGTCTGTATGTGTCTCTAGGTCTGAAGTGGGTCTCTTGTAGACAGCATATATATGGGTCTTGTTTTTGTATCCATTCAGCCAATCTGTGTCTTTTGGTGGGAGCATTTAGTCCATTTACATTTAAGGTAATTATCAATATGTTTGTTCCTATTCCCCTTTTCTTAATTGTTTTGGGTTCGTTATTGTAGGTCTTTTCCTTCTGTTGTGTTTCTTGCCTAGAGAAGTTCCTTTAGCACTTGTTGTAAAGCTGGTTTGGTGGTGCTGAACTCTCTCAGCTTTTGCTTGTCTGTAAACGTTTTAATTTCTCCATCAAATCTGAATGAGATCCTTGCTGGGTAGAGTAATCTTGGTTGCAGGTTTTTCTCCTTCATCACTTTAATTATGTCCTGCCACTCCCTTCTGGCTTGTAGAGTTTCTGCTGAGAGATCAGCTGTTATCTTGATGGGGATTCCCTTGTGTGTTATTTGTTGTTTTTGCCTTGCTGCTTTTAATATGATTTCTTTGTGTTTAACTTTTGACAGTTTGATTAATATGTGTCTTGGCGTATTTCTCCTTGGATTTATTCTGTATGGGACTCTCTGTGCCTCCTGGACTTGATTAACTATTTCCTTTCCCATATTAGGGAAGTTTTCAACTATAATCTCTTCAAATATTTTCTCAGTCCCTTTCTTTTTCTCTTCTTCTTCTGGAACCCCTATAATTCGAATGTTGGTGCGTTTAATGTTGTCCCAGAGGTCTCTGAGACTGTCCTCTGTTCTTTTCATTCTTTTTTCTTTATTTTGCTCTGCAGCAGTTATTTCCACTATTTTATCTTCCACCTCACTTATCCGTTCTTCTGCCTCAGTTATTCTGCTATTGATCCCATCTAGAGTATTTTTTATTTCATGTATTGTGTTTTTAATCGATGCTTGATTCATCTTTAGTTCTTCTAGGTCCTTGTTAATTGTTTCTTGCATTTTGTCTATTCTATTTCCAAGATTTTGGATCTGGGAAATAGAATCTTGGATCATCTTTACCATCATTATTCTGAATTCTTTTTCAGGTAGACTGCCTATTACCTCTTCATTTGTTAGGTCTGGTGGGTTTTTATCTTGCTCCTTCTCCTGCTGTGTGTTTTTCTGTCTTCTCATTTTGCTTATGTTACTGTGTTTGGGGTCTCCTTTTTGCAGGCTGCAGGTTCGTATTTCCCGTTGTTTTTGGTGTCTGTCCCCAGTGGCTAAGGTTGGTTTAGTGGGTTGTGTAGGCTTCCTGGTGGAGGGGACTAGTGCCTGTGTTCTGGTGGATGAGGCTGGATCTTGTCTTTCTGGTGGGCAGGTCCACGTCTGGTGGTGTGTTTTGGGGTGTCTGCGGACTTTTTATGATTTTAGGCCACCTCTCTGCTAATGGGTGGTGTTGTGTTCCTGTCTTGCTAGTTGTTTGGCATAGGGTGTCCAGCACTGTAGCTTGCTGGTCGTTGAGTGAAGCTGGGTGCTGGTGTTGAGATGGAGATCTCTGGAAGATTTTCGCCGTTTGATATTATGTGGAGCTGGGAGGTCTCTAGTGGACCAGTGTCCTGAAGTTGGCTCTCCCACCTCAGAGGCACAGCACTGACTCCTGGCTCCTCAATTTGGGATGATTTGTTGTCTATTCATGTATTCCACAGATGCAGGGTACATCAAGTTGATTGTGGAGCTTTAATCCGCTGCTTCTGAGGCTGCTGGGAGAGGTTTCCCTTTCTCTTCTTTGTTCTCACAGCTCCTGGGTCTCAGCTTTGGATTTGGCCCCGCCTCTGCGTGTAGGTCGCCGGAGGGCGTCTGTTCTTCGCTCAGACAGGACAGGGTTAAAGGAGCAGCCTCTTCAGGGACTCTGGCTCACTCAGGCCGGGCGGGAGGGAGGGGCACGGAGTGCAGGGCGAGCCTGCAGCGGCAGAGGTCGGCGTGACGTTGCACCAGCCCGAGGCGCGCCGTGCGTTCTCCCAGGGAAGCCGCCCCTGGATCCCGGGACCCCGGCAGTGGCGGGCTGCACAGGCTCCCGGAAGGGCGGTGTGGACAGTGACCTGCGCTCGCACACAGGCTTCTTGGCGGCGGCAGCAGCAGCCCCAGCGTCCCACGCCCGTCACTGGGCTCCGCGCTTTCAGTCGTGACTCGCGCCCGTCTGTGGAGCCCCTTTAAGCAGCGCTCTTAATCCCCTCTCCTCGCGCGCCAGGAAACCAAGAGGGAAGAAAAAGTCTCTTGCCTCTTCGGCAGCTCCAGAGTTTTCCCGGACTCCCTGCCGGCTAGCTGTGGCACATTAGCCCCCTTCAGGCTGAGTTCTCGCCGCCAGCCCCAGTCCTCTCCCTGCGCTCTGACCGAAGCCCGAGCCTCAGCTTCCAGCGCCGCCCGCCCTGGCGGGCAAGCAGACAAGCCCCTCGGGCTGGTGAGTGCCGCTCGGCACCGCTCCTCTGTGCGGGAATCTCTCCGCTTTGCCCTACCCAGGTATGTGGGGAGTTTCTTGCCTTTTGGGAGGTCTGGGGTCTTCTGCCAGCATTCAGTAGGTGTTCTGTAGGAGTTGTTCCACGTGTAGCTGTATTTCTGGTGTATCCGTGGGGAGGAAGGTGATCTCCGCGTCTTACTCTTCCGCCATCTTACCCGGAAGTCTATGCAGTATTGAAGCCCTTGCATTTAAGTGCACTTTTCATTTATTTTTCATTGAACTATAGTTGATTTACAATGTTGTATTAATTTCAGGTGTACTGCAAAGTGTTTCATTTGTATATATATTATATATGCACACACACATATATTCTTTTTCAGATTCTTTTCTATTATAGGTTATTACAAGATATTGAATATAGTTCCCTGTGCTATACAGTAAATCACTGTTGCTTATCTATATTATATATAATGGTGTGTATCTGTTAATCCCATACTCCTAGTTTATCCCCCTCCCCTTTCCCCTTTGGTAACTGTAAGTTTGTTTCTATGTCTGTGAGTCTGTTTCTGTTTTGTAAATAAGTTCATTTGTGTTACTTTTTAGATTCCACATATAAGTGATATCATATAATGTTTGTCTTTCTCTGCCTGACTTATTTCACTTAGTATGATAATCTTTAGATCCATCCATGTTGCTGCATGTCAGTTGCATCATTTGCAAATATTTTCTCCCAATCTGTAGGTTAAGTGCACTTTTTGAATTATCTTACCCAGTTGGGTGATCCAGTTCCTCATAATAGCCATTGTAATTCTAGGTTGTAATTCCCTGAGTGCTGGCAACAGTTTGGTAGGACCCTAGCCGCAAATGGAGTTCAACCCACATTTCTGTCCAGCCATATTTGAGTCCTCAGCCTGATGGTTACCAGGTCAAGTTCTCAGAACAGAAAACAAGCTTGGTAAGATGTTGGCCTTTTGAAAAAGATGTCTACAGCTTCCAGAACTGCAGTTCTTAGACATGAAATAGCAGGTGTGCCAGAAAGTGGTGCATTTAACTCTTTGGATTCACAGAAGGGGGAATTTATTTTGGATGTGGAGTTTAATTTCTATTCTTTTGTTAAGGGAGTCCCTAAGGCTAGGTGTTATACTTCTTTGTATCCACTTAACTTTGTCTTTAATTATGCAGTTGTTTAGGATAAGAGATCTCTCTGAAAGAAAAAAAGTTTTGTCTTCAAATATAGTCAATTTAATCTCAATAGTGACTCAAACCAATAAGCCTTCTTATTATGGCATAACCAGGGACGAAAGAGATGTCCCATAAGAGAGTGCAAAAAGATGCAGCCCTTATAAGATTCAGAAAGTTCACTTCCAAAGATAGTCTAAAAAGTAAAGTCCTTCATTGAAAGCCACGAAGGTTGAGATGGCAAAGGCCCCTTATGGACTGGGACAAACTCCTTTGAGAACTGGCACAGCCAGTACAAAGAGATTTTCCAAACCCTAGTCTATTCAACTGGCCACCAGGTGCACCCTGGTAAGTGCACGTTCTGGATGGCAGAGACCAGAGAGAATATTTTCACTAGTCACAAAGCCAAGCTCTTAAGACATAGAACAAGAAAACAGTGACCATTTCTGGGAGGAAAAGGATCACCAAAACCCATGAGTACTCATACCAAATAACCAAGAGTTGCTAAACTGAAGGAACTAGTTCCATAAGTATTTTTTCCTGCTAATCTAAATTGAGAAAGGGAGAAAACGAGACTTTCACCACCATTCTTTCACCAGACTCTGCAGGTAGAGATCCGGGTGTCTGATGTGGTAAGAATTCTTACCTTTTGTTGGCTCATGTCAGAGGTCCCAGAATCTTCCTACTTCAGCAGCTTGGGAATGAGTAGTGCCCGACCAGTGAGGTCTCCTGACTGGCTCGCCAGAAGTGTTGGGAAGGAAAATTTCCCTCTACTCTTCAAAGGTTTTTTAGACTGGTCTAATAATCAAATTGATGTGACACAGATTAATAGAAGAAAATAAAATAAAATTTTGTACATACAGGAAACTCACATACATGAAAGGGTTAAAGACAGAAAGGTAAAGTGAGGTACAGTTGTCACTCAGTATCTGCAGGGGATTGGTTCTAGGACTTATTGCAGATACCAAAATCCTTGAATGTTTGCCTCAGTTGGCCCTCCATGTCTGCAGATTTCTCATCTGTGGATTCTGCCAACTGAGAATCATAAACATAGTACATAATCCAAAGTTGTTTGAATCTGTGGGTGTGGAACTGGCGGGTACAGGTATATTTATTGAAGAAAATCCATGTATAGGTGACTCGTGGTTCAAACCCGGGTTGCTCAAGGGTCAACTGTATATATGCTATCCTGAGCTAAGGAGGAGTGGAAAAGGGTCTGTGGCATCAAAGAGGGGAAGGATATTTCACAGGACAATAAGAACAGATGTTTGGTAATTAGATGTTTGCCCTGCCATACACATAGGTCACTCAGTAAAATTTATTTCTGCTAATAATTCTGATTCTGGGAAAGACCCCCAATTTAAATTCTTCTTGGTAGTTAAGTGAGGGGCAGAAGTTTCTCTTGAGTCCACAGGGTCTCTATTGCCTTTTAGCTCAAAATAATCCATATGCCAAGGTGACACATTTTGGGGAGGCTTGCTCTGAACCCCTTCAACAGGATAAGTGAAAATGTCCAAGTATGTTTAGTTTTTATAGGAGAGTACTTTCCACATTGTTGAAAATAACAAGAACAGATGAGGCATACAGGTATGCTAAACAATTTACATGAATTTCACTTCTGACTATAGTCCTAAAAGGAAAAAATCTTTTTTTTTTGAAACACTAAATTGTAGAGCTGATGAAATACCCCTTAGAGATTCTCTATCTCCCAGTTTCCCAACACTACCCCCCCAACAAAAACAGTCAAGAGAGGGAGATAATTTGCTCCAGATGATCCAGCTGATTACTGGTAGAGCTAGAACTAGGAAGCTTTCTAAAATTACTACACTACACTTGGTCATTGCACAAATGTGAATTCCTCAAAATGATTTTTCTGTTCTAAACTATTACAAAAAAAATTTTAGATTTTATTCAAAGTTTGGTCCTTGAAACTAGGTTTAGTAAACTTTGACAATAAGTTATTTTTCAGTTCTTTATTTGAATTTCAGTTTTTAAGCAGTACATTTATGATACCCAAAGAATAACTATTGGTTATGCTAGAACTAAGTTAGTTTAATAAACAGTCCAGTTTTACTTTGTGAACATTGCTTTCTTATTCAGTTCTGCATTAGTGTACTTACTTAGGAGAGCATGTGAATTGCTTTGGTTTCTGAGAAGATTCATCTTGATATCTCCCCTTAAGAGAAATTTTGGAGAGTACTTTAATACTGTTGAAAATTATAAGATAATAACAGATTAGGTGTACAGATGTGCTGAACAATTTAAATTACTTTCGAACAGAGTCCTAAAAGGAGAAAACATTTTTCAAATACAAATTTTAAATTCAAAAAGCTAAAGGAAAATACATATCTAAACTTTATGTTTCAAATACTATTGCCAAAGAATCTATCTGGGCAAAGAGACTAAGAATAAGCAGAATAGACTTTGAAAGACCAATAGGACCTTGCTAGCACATTGCTAATAAGGACTAATAGGTACTTAAACTGATGAAAGTGATTCAGACAACAATGTATTAACCCCCTACTGTGCCCTGTTTTTAGCTGTTAATAGACATTAGCCTTTTAAAAAAAGACTAACACTGTTATATTCATTTTCTAAGCTTTTGATACATCAGTGAACTGTAATAGTCACTTGCTATATTTGATCTTATAGCTCACTGCATTTTCCAGAATACTTTTGAGAAATGCTAACTGCTCTGAAAGTTTAGGGTCCATGTACTCTTTAAGAATTTTTGATTGGGATTGACATATATACACTAATATGTGTAAAATGGATAACTAATAAGAATCTGCTGTATAACAAAATAAATAAAATTCAAAAATTCAAAATAAATTCTTAATGTAATAAGAAATTATTTTACATTACATTTTGATTATTGTAACTGAACTTTTTTATAGAAGTCATAGGGGAGGAATAAATGCTGATATATTTTTTGCTGACAAAGAGAACGTTATATATAGTAAAAGTAATCATTTTAAGATAGTGTTTAACATAAGGCCAGATTTTTTTCAGAAAATTTCCAGTAGTATTATATCTGTGAAATTATAAGTATTATAAATAGTTGGTTATTTTCCAGAAATAAATCTTATTCTTAAAGATTTGGCCTATAGGTATATGTATTTATGTATAAGGAAGGATTTTAAAAATGTAATTTCCTTTAAAATATAAGTAAACTTTAACACTGACTTCCTATGAATTAGAATAATAAAGTTTTGTTTAGGTGCATTGCTTTTAATAGTACTTCTTTAGAGGAGAGATTAGAAAATAGTTCTTGGATGTTTTATGTTTCATGCTTCATAGTAATTCCAAATACAAAGCTAATAGAGATTTGAGTTGGTTTTCAAAACAGTTTTATCTTGAAGAAGCTGATTGCATGATATAAGTAAATGTTGAAGAATGTATTGACTGGGTTAAATAATGTTGCAATGTATGTAATTTGGATAAATTAAGACTTCACCAAAAATTGGGGCCTTTCATAATTCTTTAAAGTGAAAACAAAAGCATAGTACCTAATTTGTGGTCTGGATGGTACATTTTTTTGTGACCACAGGAATGAATGATATATATGCAAAGTGAATTTCTGTTAATTCTCATGCCAGTTCAAAACCAAGAAAAAAAATGAAACATACTTATGAGAGTTTGCTTTTTACAGTTTTTGGATTTATTATTATGACTACCAAGTTAATATCTGAAAGTAGGTTTAGGCATAGGAGTTAAGTTTATTACTGAAGGTTGTATTGGGGCATAGCTTTTTTGCTAGGAATAGTTTTTTTTTGTAAAGGTCAAGTGCATATTATTATACCAATCAATCTTCTCTTCTGGAATAGATGTTTTCTGTAAAAGTAAAATAAGGTAAATCCTTTTTTTCCATCTTATTTTTGAAATGTATTCTCCAATTTAATGTCCCACTTGGCTGAAATTTTGTTTTCATAAATTAGAAATATTGAAATAGGTCTTGAGTGGCAAGTTTGAGATGCTTCTGAAGGCTGAAATTCTCTGTTGAGAACCAAGTGGACAAAAACCATTCACTCTTTGGGACTTCCCTGGTTGCACAATGGTTAAGAATCCACCTGCCAGTGCAGGGGACAGGGGTTCGGTTCCTGGTCAGGGAAGATCCCACATGCCGTGGAGCAACCAAGCCCATGCGCCACAACTACTGAGCCTGCGCTCTAGAGCCTGCCGGCCAGAACTACTAAGTCCGCATGCTGCAACTGCTGAGGCCAGCACGCCTAGAGCCCGTGCTCCGCAACTAGAGAAAGCCCTCGCGCAGCAACAAAGACCCAATGGAGCCAAAACAAAAAAAACCCATTCACTCTTCATATGCAGGTTTTACTACCATTGGAACAAGAGGTGGCCAGTAAATTTGAAGACATCAACAACCAGTTCTTTCCCTAGCAGCAGGCATATAGAAGCTTACCTTTCTTGCAGTTTTAACTGGCTGCTGCAGCCCTTGAAAGTCCCTTTCTTCTCATGAGAAAAATATTTTCCAATAAACAGATCTGAGCAGTTTTGGTGAGAGAAGATGTGAGAATTGATAACTGGAACCACTCTATCAGGTATTAATACTATTGCCAATCTGGACTGTCATAAATTTTCCCAGTTCTGAGGATTCCTTCATTGGATTTATTTCAGTAGCTATTTATTGAACAGGTACTATGTGCAAGGCTCTATGCTGAACATTAACCACTGT
Organism: Mesoplodon bidens; assembly: GCF_964165515.1. Lineage (NCBI taxonomy): Eukaryota > Metazoa > Chordata > Mammalia > Artiodactyla > Ziphiidae > Mesoplodon > Mesoplodon bidens. The sequence continues at coordinate 62,880,824 of NC_138160.1, read as the reverse complement.
TCACCAGAACTTTGTTATTCAATTTTTGCCAAAATCAGCCTCTCACACCATCACCAATTTTTACTTGAATGAGCATTCATAAGTGCTGTTTAACACATAATGCATGATATATCGTAGCTTAACATCCCATAATATCAGATGTTCAGGTTTATACTCTTTGTGAAAATTCAGACCAGTGTCTTCCTTATTTGATGTATAAAATTGTGAAATTAATGATACTTCACTTAGAATACGGTGCTACTGCCCTTAGATAAACTACGTTTGTGACCTAAATTAAATTCATTTTAGTAGCAAGGACAGTATTTTGAATTAAAATAAGTATTATAGCATTGCTCTGAATTACAAATAAATATTAAACAGAGTACTACCTTAAACCCAATGAGTGATGAGAAAAATGCTGAAAAGGGAAAGGCAGACATATATCACTTTTAAAATTGACTTGCTGAATACTAATGTTTTTTGCTTCTAAAATTTCTTCTCACTACCTCCTGCTCCCACCTTTAGCTTCCCTTTGCTTCTTTTGACAACCTAAAAGGTCATGGGAACAGCAATGTTGATATTTTTTGAGCTTTTACTATGTGTCGTACATAGCTAAGCATTTCATGTATGTGTCACTTCACCCTCATAATCTGTACATGAAGTAATTGCAGTGATCCCCATTTTACAGATGAAGAAATTGAGTTTAAATAATTTTTCCCAAAGATAAACAGCTAGGAAGTAGTAGAGCCAGGATGGGATCACCTGTTGAGTACCACCAGTGCACTGACGTATACCTTTATTTTACTTTGACAAATTTGTAAAAGTGATGAGACCATGTGAGGTCATTGGATATGAAAGATGAATATCACTTTCTGTTTTATAGGAGCTTATGGTTTCAGAGAAAGACAAAGGCCTTGTGAGTAAGGTCAGAATGCTTCATGAACCCAGACGAGGTTATGACAAACTGCCTCTAGGACAGTTTTTCAACCTTTACACTTTTGACATTTCGCCCTGGGTAATTCTTTGCTGGGGACTGGGCGAAGGCTGTCCTTTATATTGTAGGGTGTTTAGCAGTAAGCCTGGCCTCTACCCACTAGATGTCAGTAGCTCACCTTCCCTCTCCACCCCTCCCCCCGACACACACATGCACACACACCTGTGGCAACCAAAATGGTCAGACATTGTCAAATGCTCCACTGTAGGTAGGGAATAAAATTGTCCTTGTTGAGAACCACTGCTCTAGGGTTAGAGGAGGCTTATCACAACTGACATTTGAGTAGGATCTTGTGGAAGTCACATTCTAGATAGAACTATATGTATAAAAGCATGGAGGTGTGAATCAGTATATTATATTCAGGAGTGAGTAAAAACATTTGTGATGGCTGGACCATCTAGGGTATGTGGGTACTGAGGAGATAGTAAGAGAATGGTTGATAAAATAATTTAGGATACTGTTGTGTATGTCATACGAAGAAGGCTAGATTTGTAGGTGAGTGACAGTCTGACTAATCCACACAGTATTTAATTGCCTCTTTGCTTCTCTGGATCTTTCCACTAGAGTGTATGTTCTCTGAGGGCAGAGACCGTGTCACTCTTTTTTCACCATTATATCCCTAGTGCCTATGATGATATTTGGGACAACTTGTAAAGTAGGAAGGACAAAAATAGAGAATTTATAGATGTGAAAATCAGAAGAGATTGTGGTGGCCTTGAGAATGGAACTTGAAGACTTCCAAATGCAGGGAGTATAATTAACCAAGGGCCCCTGCTACTGGACTGTGAAATCTGTTACTACATTTTTCCCAAAGCCTTGCTTCGCATGAGCTGCTGACAGCTAGTGGCAGACAGACCTTTTCCTGGGGGACATGGGATTCCTGTAACAGCCAGCTTTGGCCTGAGGACTCCCCAGTGGCCTTGCCAAACCTTCCTAAAACTGTATAGCAGTCTAGGATGCTTCCTCCTAACCTTTCCTCACTCTTTCTTTCATTCAGGCTCAGACTTGCATCGTAGTCTGATGACCCTCCCAGCCTTCTCCAGCTCACTTCCCATTTTCTCTCTCATGGATATTTGCACTGACAGAATCCTCGCAAGTTTAATCCCATCTTAGTGTCTGCTTCTCCAAGGACCTTGCTAACAGAAATTAAGTGACTTTCAAAAGGGTACACACAGATATTAAGCAGCAAAATAGAGGCTCTCCAATCTAGGGTTTAGATTTCTTAGTCCATGCCTCTAACCGTTAACATGCTATCCTTCAGTAAGGCAATAACTTTTGACTCTGGCATTTATTTTTCCTAGCTAGTCTTTTGAGTCTAATGGTGTGATTAAATACCTTAATTCTGTAGTTGATTATCAAATCTTTAAGAACTCTGATAGTTATTCCAGGTCTCAGACCAATTAATTTTCTGGCTATTATTTGTCATGTTGCTAGAAAATGACATGGAAGTGGAGGAAAATACAATAGACAGTTTATGTTTTGTTAAGGATTGTGTTCCAAGATCTTTTCAAATCCCCCACATTTGCAAAAGCAGTAATTTTCTTAGATTCCTTTACTTACTATTATCACTGCCAATAGCAATTGACTTTCTTTTCTGGCTCTTTTTCCTCAAAGAAACAAAATGAGGTTTTGTTGGTTTGTGGTTAGTTCATTTACTAGAGTTATATCACACACACAGACAAAAGAAGGAACAGAACAGCTACACTGAGATTGGATTCTGGACAGTTGTCTGACTCATTCACCATATTCGTGACTTGTTCCTGAATACCACACAGCTCATAACCATAACTGTATTTCAGCAAAATTAAAATTATATTACATGAACATTTTGGGGTATTTACTGAGAGTTAAGTCCTCAAATGTTAAGTCCCCAAATGTCTTCTGTATTTTCTTGGAGACCAATGACATATAGGGAAAATAATCATTGAGGACCTTATACAGAAATAACTTAGTTTATTTTCTTTTCTTTAGAATATAAAATGTTGACATTACCTGATTTTTGTTTAAAGATCTTAGAAATATGAAACAGTGTTTACTAAATAGAATAAATATTAAAATTTTTCTACGCTTTAATTTTATGACCAGCAAGGTTGGGAGAAGGGGAGGGATCAGTGAGAGATATGTAGATGGAAGAGACATAAGACAACAGAAAGAGGGGGAATGAGGGGTAGAAAGAAGGAGTAAATATTTGCTTTGGGCTCTGAGCCTCAGGTAACATTTCACTTATTCTACGCATGAAGGGACTTAAGCTCCTTGAGAGTGACACAACATGCTTTATTCTCTTTGCAGTCTTCAGAATGCAGGATGGTGCCTTGAACTTAGTAGTTATTCAAAAAGTGTTTGATTCATAGCTGAATGACAGGCTGATGAATCAGTGCTCAGTTCTTCAAATATTTCTAATCCATAATTGTTAGAGAGAGTCCTGATTGGGATAACTAGAATGGCCTCGCAGGGTCGAAAGTATTCCCTGGACTTTATCAGTAGCAGCCTGAGGAGTAAAGAAAGTTTAGCCAAGGGTTAAATCCAGGCTCAGGCTAATTCCCCTAGTCTATGTTTTGAGGATTGGTAAATATATCAATTATTTAATATAAAATCTCCCTTCAGCCCTTTTCTAAATATGCAGTTTCCTCTGACTAGAACATTCCCCAGCATGCTGCTTTGAATAATACTTAGTCCTCAGTTCTTAGGTCTCTTCTTAATCATTACTTCTTTATGAAGTAATGACTTCTGAAGTCTTCCCTGGCTAATGACAGAATCACATGCTCTTTGTGTCCCAAGCACCCTCAAACCTAGAGATTTGCATGCATCTTTATTCTTACTGTACTCATTACTTCCTCTTAGAATCAAAGATCTTAACCTTTTATTAAAAGGCATCATTCTGTGTACCGAATCCCATCCCTTTGTTAAGTGTTTGTCTTTTCTCTTTAATCTCTTTACAGGTTTATTCCCCAAAGTATTCAAACATGCTGAAGTCACTAATATCTTAAAGAATCAACAGCAAAAAAACTTTCATTTCATTTCCTTCCCTAGGAGCCAGACTTGTCGAGAAAGAGTTCATCAGCAGTGAAACAAAGGTCACTCATGATATCTAACAGTCTTTATCTTGACTTACTAGCAGCCGTTGACAAAATTACTTTCCCCTCCTTGAAAAGCTTTCTATCCTATTCTCTTTCCTTGGCTACGGTGATACTGCAGTGCTCTGGTTTCCCTTCTACCTCTTTGCTCCTCCTCAGTCTTATTTTTGTTTTTTTTTCCTTTGTTATTTATGTAACAGAAATTTATTGAGCCACTGATATATGACAGATACTGTCTGCATGACAGGGATATAGTGGTAAATAAGACAGATGTAAAATTTCTCATCACAAGCAAAAAATTTTTGTAACTGTATGGTGATGGGCATTGTGGGGATCATTTTGCAATACATATAAATGTCAAATCGTTACGTTGTACACCCGAACTAATATAATGATGTTATATGTCAATTATACACCAATTTTAACAAAAGACAGTTGTGTCAATACTTCTTGCATTAGTGTAGCTTACCCTCTCTCAAATATTCTCTGGGGCTCTACCTGGGGCTTTTTTCCCTTTTCACTTTGTAAACACTCCAGTGAGCAGCCTCCTTCACTCCTATGACCCCAGTTACATCAGTATGTCCCTGATTCCCTCATATATATCTTCCTTTTGAACTCCAGGTCTGGGTACCACTGGACATTTCCACTTTAATGTCACATAGGCACCTCCAGTATAACAAGGTCCTAATTTTATATTTTCTCTCTCCCACACTCTTCCTGGTCTCCTTATCTCAGGCACTGGCACTACCATACCACCATCTGCCCAGTTACCTTTGGATTCTCCTGCTCCCTTATCTTCCCACATCCATTTTTCACCCTGGTTAAAATAATCATCAATTTTATCTATATCTCTTCATTCCCACTGCTACCATTCTTGACTAGACCACAACCATTTTTCTCCTGTATTACAATCACACTCCCCTTATCTGCGTGGCCCTAGCCCTGCCCCTCTCTATTACATTGTCCATGTTGCAGTCACAGTGATTTTTTAAAATAATCTTTTTAAAAGGTAAATGTGATTGAGTAGGTCACTCACCTGATAAGTCTGTTAAATACATTTAGGAAAAATCCAAATTCATTAGTATGACCTTACAAGGTTATGTTCTGGGCCCTTACTCTCTTGTTTATCTTTTGCTGCTCTTCTCCTCCACACCTCAGCCTTACTTAATTTTCAAACCAACTTTCCATATTGTCTCTCACTTGAGAATCTTTTGTGCTCTTCTTGGTACCTAAAATGCTGCCACCCTGCTTGCTACTCCTGTCATATACCCTTTCCCTCTTCTTTGCCTTGCTAATTCTTACTTATTCATCAAATCCTGACTTTGACATCATTTTCTTGAAAAAGCCTTCCCTAACAGCCCTCCCCCCAACTTCCATTTAACTTAGATCTGCTTTAACTATACTACAAAGCTTCAGTAATTAAAACAGTATGGTACTGGTGCAAAAACAGAAATATAAATCAATGGAACAGGATAGAAAGCCCAGAAATAAACTCACACACCTGTGGCCACCTGATCTATGACAAAGGAGGCAAGAATATACAATGGAGAAAAGACAGTCTCTTCAGTAAGTAGTGCTAGGAAAACTGGAGCTACATGTAAAAGAATGAAATTAGAACACTCCCTAACAGCATACACAAGAATAAGTTCAAAATGGATTAAAGACCTAAAATGTAAGGTCAGACCCTATAAAGCTCTCAGAGGAAAACATAAGCAGAACGCTCTTTGACATAAATCACAGCAAGATCTTTTTTTTTTTTCATTTAAGACCCATTTATTCTCTAGTTCTGCCCACATGGAGACATGCTCCTTGAAAAGGCATTAAATTCTTCCATTCACTTTAACACCTTGTGCTGAAAACACGTGTTCCAAGATTTCAACTACGAGATCCACTAATTCTTAAACCTCATCTAGATTTCTCCCCTTGGATGGGGGGAGATGACCAAACACAGCGAAGAACAGCTCAGGACTGTGGGGTCTGCTCACCCAGAAGACCTTGCAGCTCCGCTGACCACCCGGCTGGAGCCAGGATTAGGTCCCTGCGACAAGGGGCACCTGCTGGGCTGCCGCCACCACAGATGGGACGCCGCTGCCTTCAGGCACCTTCCTGCCCCACCGTCACCAGCCCCCAACTCCTGTCCTCTTCACTAGGCTGGCTGTCACCTTTAGTTTCCCTGGAGTTTGGGGATTCCAGACCATCTCTGCTCACACTTCTGTGTCACGCCTGCTGCCTCAGCACTGCTGATCCACACCAAGGGGAAATGCACACAGAACTGCTTTTCAACACACCAACATTCCACACAAAACTTATTTTATAAGCCTGAAGGTTCTTTTTCATCAGAGGACATTCCTAAGGCCATGACTTCCCCCGGCTCTCCACTGCCCTCGCAAGCAGACTGGATGTGCGTGGCCGCTGTGCTGTGAGTTGGGCACACCCCCCTGACTACTCTCTGGCACACTCTCCTGGAGAACTGAGGGCGGTGCCCTGGGCTCATCAGCAGGATCTGTCCTGAAGCCAGTCTTAGAGTGACAAGAGCCACACCTGCAGGTCTATTCCACTGACCAGCCACACAGGACCGAGCTGGGCCCACGGACCTTGGACTGGATTGTGTTGGCTGGTCATTCTTGCCTAGGTTCACAGGCCAACAGCCATTGTCCTTCCTTTCCTGCTTATCACTGCACCAGCGGCTCACTCCTACCTGCTGCCGTCACATGCCTGGCAACCTCATGTTCCGGGGCCAGTCAAGAACTGAGACCCCAGCAGGCCTCTAGTTCCCAGCAGGCAAACTCCGCATTAAACTACTGCTGCCTAGGCATGTTCTCCAGGCTTCAGATCCAGTTAAGTGCAGAGAGCATAGCAAGCTGCGGTGACCCCAGGCCCAGACCTGCGATGCTCTGCGGAGACGCCAGAACCTTATCGCACCCCCCACCCCAACACAAGCGACCTCTGTGCCCGCCTGTCCTGCGGACCCAGGCGCACCTCCGGCCACTGTGACCCAGGACGGAGGTGCAGGGCTTGGCTGGAGGCCAGTGCTGGGGTGGGCGGGGACCTGGGCTCCGGCCCCAGCACTGTGCACACCCGCCAGGCCCACCTCCATCCGCGCCGTTGGAAAAAAGCAGCAAGATCTTTTTTTCATCCATCTCCCAGAGTAATGAAAATAATAACAAAATAAACAAATGGGATCTAATTTAACTTAAAAGCTTTTGCACAGCAAAGGAAACCATAAACAAAACAAAAAGACAACCCTTAGAATGGGAGAAAATACTTGCAAATGAAGCAACCAACAAGGGATTAATCTCCAAAATATACAAACAGCTCATGAGCTCAATATCAAAAAAACAGATAACCCAATCAAAAAATGGGCAGAAGATCTAAATAGACGTTTCTCCAGAGAAGACACACAGATGGCCAAAAAGCATGTGAAAAGATGCTCAACATCACTAATTATTAGAGAAATGCAAATCAAAACTACAATGAGGTATCACCTCACACCAGTCAGAATGGCCGTTATCAAAAAATCTATAAACAATAAATGCTGAAGAGGGTGTGGAGAAAAGGAAACCCTTCTACACTGTTGGTAAGAATGTAAATTGTACTGCCATTATGGAAAACAGTATGGAGGTTCCTTAAAAAACTGAAAATAGAGCTACCATATGACCCAGCAATCCCACTCCTGGGCATATACCCAGAGAAAACCATAATTCAAAAAGATACATGCACCCAAATGTTCATTGCAGCACTATTTACAATAGCCAGGACATGGAAGCAGCCTAAATGTCCATCACCAGAGAAATGGATAAAGAAGATGTGGTACATATATACAATGGAATATTACTCAGCCATAAAAAAGAACAAAATAATGCCGTTTGCAGCAGCATGGATGGACCTAGAGATTATCATACTGAGTGAAGTAAGTCAGACAGAGAAAGACAAATATCATATGATATCACTTATATGTGGAATCTTAAAAAAAATGGATACAAATGAAGTTATTTACAAAACAGAAGTAGAGTCATGGATGTAGAAAACAAACTTATGGTTACCAGGGGATAAGGGAAAGGAGGGATAAATTGGGAGATTGGGATTGACATATACACATGACTATATATAAAATAGATAACTAGGAAGAACGTGCCGTATAGCACAGGGAACTCTACTCACTCAGGGAACATTACTCACTCTGTAATGGCCTATATGGGAAAAGAATCTTAGAAAAAAAAAGTGGATATATGTATATGTATAACAGATTCACTTTGCTGTACACCTGAAACTAACACAACATTGTAAATCAACTATACTCCGAAGTGTTAAAAAAAATTAACAATGAAAAAAAAAATTGGATCTGCTTTAAAAGATAAAATATTCTCTCCAAAAGATTAATGTATTTTACTGAAGGGGTTGTGGTTATGGAATACATTTTAGATTTTAATGTTGAATTCTTATTTGAATAACTGGGTTGCTGGTTGTAACTTTCTTTAGTATCTTTTTTTATTTTTATTTTTTTAAGGCCCCCAAGGAGCCTTTTACTTGCTACTGTGTTTCAAAAGAAGCAAAATATGAAAGGAGGATTTGATGAGTAGTTAAGAAAAGTATTTCTAAGGGTATCATTTCTGCCTCTTGGTCTTATTAACAATGTAGGTAACCTCAAGAATATATATATAACTGTTTTCTGTAGGGGAATAGTGCTGGTGGGCTTCTTGATTTTGAGAGACTGAAATGCTGGTCTTAGTAGGACATTCCCTGGAAAAGATGGGCAGGGAAGGGAAGTGATCCAGCTAAAGATAACTGACCTTCTCTATAGAGCAGTGTATTTCAAACTTTTTTGATCCAACCCAGAGTAAGAAATAGACTTTTTTTTTTTTTTTTTTTTTGCATCATGGCACAGTACACACACACACACACATTTATGAAACTGGAACAAAAGTTTAATGAGGGCTTCCCTGATGTCACAGTGGTTGAGAGTCCGCCTGCCGATGCAGGGGACACGGGTTCATGCCCCGGTCCGGGAAGATCCCACATGTCGTGGAGCAGCTAGGCCCGTGAGCCATGGCCACTGGGCCTACACGTCCGGAGCCTGTGCTCCGCAACAGGAGACGCCACAACAGTGAGAGGCCCGCGTACCGCAAAAAAAAAAAAAAAAGTTTAATGAAATATTCCTATTTTTAGCACTTATAATGTACTCTGATATTTCCAGTTCCATTCTGTTCTCTTCCATTAAAACAGTGCTGACCAAAACCCGCTGAATTGATTTCAGGAGTCATGAATTAGAACCCTGACTAATGGGTTACAACCAGGCCATTTAGAAACACTCCTATAGAAGCAGCTAGTGACTAAAATCTATTTTCAAACTGGCCAGCTCAACAAACAGAATCACAGCAAAGTGGGAGCACTTGATATGGGAAGGACATGAGTAACAGTTACTGAATACTTGTTATGTGTGCAGCATCAGACCAGGAACTGTACTTACTTTATATTCACTACAGTATTGTAGAGTAGTTAGTCTTCCTATTTTACTTGGGGAAACAGCCTCAAAGAGGCAAGTAACTTGCTTAAGATCATATAAATAGCAAAGGTCAGAACTAAGATTTGGAGTTAGTCTGCCTAACTCCATAGCCCATTCATTTGCACCATGTTACTGTGTCTCCCAGGTAAGTAACATTGCAATAGACATGCTAAACTTAGAAGGGAATTAGTGACATTTAGGTGTCTTCAAAATTTTACAGTGGAAAATAACAATAAAAAGCCCCATTAAATGTGAGTTGAGACAGGCATAAACATTGACAAACAGTTAAATAGTGATAGATTATATTGGCTTTCCAGAGAGCTTAAGTTCTTCATGCCTCTGCTCATCCAAGAGGTAGAGGTAATATCCTTAAGGCTGAGATATATGGGATTTCTTGTTGGTAAGGTAAATGAAATGTTCAGAGGCTTTACTACTGCACCAGAGCAGATAATAAGGCAATTAGAACCGTTAAATTGATGAAACACCAGAGTGGGATGAATTATATCATGAATTGCAAAGAAACAAGAAATTTTATGGCAACTTTTGAGACCTAAGGATGAAAGATATATCAGTAAAGAGAAGAGAAATTGATAGTTAAACTTTAAGTGCTAGATTTATTGACTGAAAACCCAACTAAGCATTTTAGGGTCAGTTTCAGAATATTATTTATCAGCTTTGTAAATAAATAGAAAAAATTATCAGTCTCTGCTGATGGTTTGATTTCCACTATTAATAAAATGAATTTAAGATGTGTTTCTTCCTTTCCATTTTTGAGCTGCAACATACCCTAGGGATCATCTAGTCCAGCCCCCTCATTTTACAGATGTTGAACCTGAGACCCAGAGAAATTAAGCAGCTTACCCAAGATCACATTACAAAGTAGTCAAGAATTAGAACTAAAACCCAGATCTCCTGACATTCCATTGGCTTAAATTTTATTTGACCTGAGTAGGAGAATTGGTATATTACTTCTTATATAAGCTGATTTATGGAATACTCTACTTTCTTTAAAATTCCCATCACATAAATAATCCCACTGCTAACACTTAAATAATGCACTGTTTGCCAAAGAAAGCTGGAAAACAGTCACTGGAGATGGCTAGCCTTTCATGCTTTAATAAGGAAAGGACTGCCTGCTTTTTGTTTTTATTGCCATTGTTGTTAACAAAAGCTTTTGGTCATACTTTCAGTCTAAGAATCAGATCTGCAAATGTGAGTGTTCACACCTAGCAGATAGACTTCTGATAGTTTCCTTAGCAACATGAACTTTTTCATATTTATGTCAAAAACTTCAGGAGTGGCTGTAGCTATTGGTTTAAACAAACAGGAAAACGGTTCAATTATAAGCTCTATCTTTAGAAAACTTTTGGGGATGGTATTCTCAAATATTTCCAAAAGAGATACTATTGTGCAAGCAGCTCAACCGTAAAGCATTATGTAGATGTATATTGTCATCAAGATACAACTATTTCGGTTATAGTTATTTGGATAAGAAATCAGTTTAAAATTCTGCTGGGTGAGTTGAGGAAGGCTTCCTGGAAGAAGTGACATTTGAAGTAGATCTTGAGTGAGTGGTCGAGATGAGGAGTTGAGGATTGGGAAGGGGAGTCATGTTTTCTTAGCAAAAGAAATAAGATAAAAATCTCCATTTAGGAAATGAGTGGGATATACTTGGGACATTTTATGGGCATTATGGTAGTTGTGTAAAAAGCATGGAGTGTTGGGGCTTCCCTGGTGGCACAGTGGTTAAGAATCCACCTGCCAATGCAAGGCACACGGGTTCCAGCCCTGGTGCAGGAAGATCCCACATGCCGCGGAGCAACTAAGCCCATGTGCCACAACTACTGAGCCTACACGCTAGAGCCCACGAGCCACAACTACTGAGCCCACGTGCCACAACTACTGAAGCCCGTGCGCCTAGAGCCCATGCTCCACAAGAAAAGCCACCACAATAAGAAGCCTGCGTGCCACAACAAAGAGTAGCCCCCGCTCGCCCTAACTAGAGAAAGCCTGCGAGCAGCAACGAAGACCCAATGCAGCCAAAACAAAACCAAAACCAAACAAACAAAAAAGCATGGAGTGTATAATGAGAAATACAGCCAGGGGGTCTTTAATGTCCTTTTGAGAAATTTGGAATTCTATAGACATTGTGTCTGTTTATTGAATTATCTAAGGAAAGCAAAGGAATTCTAGTGACAGTTTGAAGGCTGCATTGTGGAGGTAAAGAAAACAGTTGTTTTCTTGTGTTTAAATTTTTTCTTTTCCAGCTAGATTTTTTAACTTAGAACCTACTTGACCTCTGTTAGACTATGTCTAGTTAAGTGCTACATAGTAGTGGTTGTACAATCAGAGTTTATTTTAAATGGATGAATTTCTGCTTTGGGAATTTCTTTGAAGTGGAGATAATCCTGTTTTACATTGTTTTTTTAGTTTTTTTAATATCTTTTTTAAAAATTTTATCATTTTTTTTATACAGAAGGTTCTTATTAGTCATCCATTTTATACATATCAGTGTATACACGCCAGTCCCAGTCTCCCAATTCATCACACCACCACCACCACCCGTCGCTGCTTTCCCCCCTTGGTGTCCATACATTTGTTCTCTACATCTGTGTCTCAATTTCTGCCCTGCAAACCGGTTCATCTGTGCCATTTTTCTAGGTTCCACATATATGCACTAATATGCGATATTTGTTTTTCTCTTTCTGACTTACTTCACTCTGTATGACACTCCCTAGATTCATCCACATCTTTACAAATGACCCAATTTCGTTCCTTTTTATGGCTGAGTAATGTTCCATTGTATATATGTACCACATCTTCTTTATCCATTTGTCTGTCAATGGGCATTTAGGTTGCTTCCATAACCTGGCTATTGTAAATAATGCTGCAATGAACATTGGCATGTATGTGTCTTTTTGAATTATGGTTTTCTCTGGGTATATGCCCAGTAGTGGGATTACTGGGTTATATGGTAATTCTATTTTTAGCTTTTTAATGAACCTCCATACTGTTCTCCATACTGGTTGTATCAATTTACATTCTCACCAACAGTGCAAGAGGGTTCCCTTTTCTCCACACCCACTCCAGCATTTGTTGTTTGTAGATTTTCTGATGATGCCTATTCTAACTGTTGTGAGGTGATACCTCATTGTAGTTTTGATTTGCATTTCTCTCATAATTAGTGATGTTGAGCAGCTTTTCATGTGCTTCTTGGCCATCTGTATGTCCTCTTTGCAGAAATGTCTATTTAGGTCTTCTGCCAATTTTTGGATTGGGTTGTTTGTTTTTTTAATATTGATCTGCATGAGCTGTTTATATATTTTGGAGATTAATACTTTGTCAGTTGATTCACTTGCAAGTATTTTTTCCCATTCATTAGGTCCCATTTGTTTATTTTTGTTTTTATTTCCATTACCATAGGAGGTGGATCAAAAAAGATCTTGCTGTGACTTATGTCAGAGTGTTCTTCCTGTGTTTTCCTCTAAGGGTTTTATGGTGTCCGGTCTTACATTTCGGTCTCTAATCCATTTTGAGTTTATTTTTGTGTATGGTGTTAGGGAGTGTTCTACTTTCATTCTTTTACATGTAGCTGTCCAGCTTTCCCAGCACCACTTATTGATTACACTGTCTTTTCTCCATTGTATATCATTGCCTCCTTTGCAATAGATTAGTTGACCATAGGTGCGTGGGTTTATCTCTGGGCTTTATGTCCTCTTCCATTGATCTATATTTCTGTTTTTATGTGCCAGTACCATATTGTCTTGATTACTGTAGCTTTGTAGTATAGTCTGAAGTCAGGGAGTCTGATTCCTCCAGCTCAGTTTTTTTTTCCCTCAAGACTGCTTTGGCTATTTGGGGTCTTTTGTGTCTCCATACAGATTTTAAGATTTTTTGTTCTAGTTCTGTAAAAAATGCCATTGGTAATTTGATAGGGATTGCATTGAATCTGTAGATTGCTTTGGGTAGTAGAGTCATTTTCACAATATTGATTCTTCCAATCCAAGAACATGGTATATCTCTCCATCTGTTGGTACCATCTTTAATTTCTTTCAACAGTGTCTTATGGTTTTCTGCATACAGGTCTTTTGTCTCCCAAGGTAGGTTTATTCCTAGGTATTTTATTCTTTTTATTGTGATGGTAAATGTTTCCATAATTCTTCTTTCAGATTTTTCATTAGTATATAGGAATGCAAGAGATTTCTATGCATTAATTTTGTATCTTGCAACTTTACCAAATTTATTGATTAGCTCTAGTAGTTTTCTGGTGGCATCTTTAGGATTCTCTATGTATAGTATCATGTCATCTGCAAACAATGACAGTTTTAGTTCTTCTTTTCCTATTTGTATTCCTTTTATTTCTTTTTCTTCTCTGATTGCCATGGCTAGGACTTGCAAAACTTTGTTGAATAATAGTGGTGAGAGTGGACATCCTTGTCTTCTTCCTGATCTTAGAGGAAATGCTTTCAGTTTTTCACCATTGAGAATGATCGTTGCTGTGGGTTTGTTGTTTATGGCCTCTATTATGTTCAGGTAGGTACCCTCTATGCCCACTTTCTGGAGAGCTTTTATCATAAATGGATGTTGAATTTTGTCAAAAGCTTTTTCTGCATCTATTGAGATGATCATATGATTTTTATCCTTCAATTTGTTAATATGGTGTATCACATTGATTGATTTGCGTATACTGAAGAATCCTTCCATCCCTGAGATAAATCCCACCTGATCATGGTGTATGATCCTTTTAATGTGTTGTTGGATTCTGTTTGCTAGTATTCTGTTGAGGATTTTTGCATCTATATTCATCAGTGATATTGGTCTGTAATTTTCTTTTTTTGTAGTATCTTTGTCTGGTTTTGGTATCAGGGTGATGGCGGCCTCATAGAATGAGTTTGGGAGTGTTCCTTCCTCTGCAATGTTTTGGAAGAGTTTGAGAAGGATGGGCGTTAGCTCTTCTCTAAATGTTTGATAGAATTCACCTGTGAAGCCATCTGGTCCTGGACTTCTGTTTGTTGGAAGATTTTTAATCACAGTTTCAATTTCATTACTTGTGATTGGTCTGTTCATATTTTCTATTTCTTCCTGGTTCAGTCTTGGAAGGTTATACCTTTCTAGGAATTTGTCCATTTCTTCCAGGTTGTCCATTTTATTGGCATAGAGTTGCTTGTAGTAGTCTCTTAGGATGCTTTGTATTTCTGCGGTTTCTGTTGTAACTTCTCCTTTTTCATTTCTAATTTTATTGATTTGAGTCCTCTCCCTCTTTTTCTTGATGAGTCTGGCTAATGGTTAATCAATTTTGTTTATCTTCTCAAAGAACCAGCTTTTAGTTTTATTGATCTTTGCAATTGTTTTCTTTGTTTCTGTTTCATTTATTTCTGCTCTGATCTTTATGATTTCTTTCCTTTTGCTAACTTTGGGTTTTGTTTGTTCTTCTTTCTCTAGTTCCTTTAGGTGTAAGTTTTGATTGTTTATTTGAGATTTTTCTTGTTTCTTGAGGTAGGCTTGTATTGCTATAAACTTCCCTCTTAGCAGTGCTTTTGCTGCATCCCATAGGTTTTGGATCGTCATGTTTTCATTGTCATTTGTCTCCAGGTATTTTTTGATTTCCTCTTTGATTTCTTCAGTGATCTCTTGGTTATTTAGTAATATATTGTTTAGCCTCCATGTGTTTATATTTTTACTTTTTTTCCCTTGTAATTGATTTCTAATCTCATAGCATTGTGGTCAGAAAAGATGCTTGATATGATTTCAATTTTCTTAAACTTACTGAGGCTTAATTTGTGACCCAAGATGTGATCTCTCCTGGAGAATGTTCCATGTGCACTTGAGAAGAAAGTGTAATCTGCTGTTTTTGGATGGAATGTCCTATAAATATCAATTAGTCTGTTTGGTCTATTGTGTCATTTAAAGCTTGTGTTTCCTTATTAATTTTATGTTTAGATGATCTGTCCATTGGTGTAAATGAGGTGTTAAAGTCCCCCACTATTATTGTGTTACTGTCAATTTCCTCTTTTATAGCTGTTAGCAGTTGCCTTATGTATTGAGGTTCTCCCATGTTGGGTGCATATATATTTATAATTGTTATATCTTCTTCTTGGATTGATCCCTTGATCATTATGTAGCGACCTTCCTTGTCTCTTGTAACATTCTTTATTTTAAAGTCTATTTTATCTGATATGAGTATTGCTACTCCAGCTTTGTTTTGATTTCCATCTGCATGGAATATCTTTTTCCATGCCCTCACTTTCAGTCTGAATGTGTCCCTAGGTCTGAAGTGGGTCTCTTGTAGACAGCATATAGATGGGTCTTGTTTTTGTATCCATTCAGCAAGCCTGTGTCTTTTGGTTGGAGGATTTAAGCCATTCACGTTTAAGGTAATTATCAATATGTATGTTCCTGTTATCATTTTCTTAATTGTTTTGGGTTTGTTTTTGTAGGTCCTTTTCTTCTCTAGTGTTTCCCATTTAGAGAAGTTCCTTTAGCATTTGTTGTAGAGCTGGTTTGGTGGTGCTGAATTCTCTTAGCTTTTGCTTGTCTGTAAAGCTTTTGATTTCTCCATCGAATCTGAATGAGATCCTTGCTGGGTAGAGTAATCTTGGTTGTAGGTTCTTCCCTTTCATCAATTTAAGTATATAATGCCACTCCCATCTGGCTTATAGAGTTTCTGCTGAGAAATCAGCTGTTAACCTTATGGGAGTTCCCTTGTATGTTATTTGTCGTTTTTCCCTTGCTGGTTTCAGTAATTTTTCTTTGTGTTTAATTTTTGCCCATCTGATTACTATGTGTCTTTGCGTGTTTCTCCTTGGGTTTATCCTGTATGGGACTCTGTGCTTCGTGGACTTGGGTGGCTATTTCCTTTCCCATGTTAGGGAAGTTTTTGACTATAATCTCTTCAAATATTTTCTCCGGTCCTTTCTCTCTCTCTTCTCCTTCTGGGACCCCTATAATGTGAATGTTGTTGTGTGTAATGTTGTCTCAGAGGTCTCTTAGGCTGTCTTCATTTCTTTTCATTCTTTTTTCTTTATTGTGTTCCGCAGCAGTGAATTCCACCATTCTGTCTTCCAGGTCACTTACCCGTTCTTCTGCCTCAGTTATTCTGCTACTGATTCCTTCTAGTGTATTTTTCATTTCAGTTATTGTGTTGTTCATCTCTGTTTGTTTGTTCTTTAATTCTTGTAGGTCTTTGTTAAATCTTTCTTGCATCTTCTTGATCTTTGCCTCCATTCTTTTTCCAAGGTCCTGGATCATCTTCACTATGATTATTCTGAATTCTTTTTCTGGAAGGTTTCCTATCTCCACTTCATTTAGTTGTTTTTCTGAGGTTTTGTCTTGTTCCATCATTTGGTACATAGCCCTCTGCCTTTTCATCTTGTCTCTCTTTCTGTGAATGTGGCGTTTGTTCCACAGGCTGTAGGATTGTAGTTCTTTTTGCTTCTCCTGTCTGTCCTCTGGCCCGTGGTCCCCAGGACTGTCGCAGCTTCGGTTGGTGGGGCCCCTCCAGAGCTGGCAGCCTCAGTTAGGCCACCCTCCCCTCAGGCTCCAGGGCAGTTCAGTCTGTTGTTTTGTTTTTCATGCAAACCTGTGAGTAGGACGTATAAAACTGTGCTTCTCATGTTTGCCCTTAAGAATGTATGTAAAGTGTACAGAATAATGAAGAATGAACAATACGCTTATGAGTATGTGAAGAATAAATTAAGCCAAATAAGCTTGAATGCTCTTATTTTGTTAGCTTTAATAGAGTAGAATTACAAAATTCATGTTCAGTAGGCAGGAAGCTAGTATCTAATTTCCACTAGAATAGTTAATACTATTTTAGGAAAATTAAAATAATTTCTTGTTAGTTGTCAACATGGGCTAAAAACTAGCAGTTGGATCATACCAAAGGTAATGATGGCATCATATTGAATTGGAGGTGGTATTCTGCATGGTGCCATAGGTGCTATGTTAAGTATAATTTTATTTAAATCATATTAATTACCTGGGAGAAGGCATGCAAGAAAATCCACAAAGGATGCAAAATTTGGATTGTAATTAGAGCTGAAAGGAACTAAAGTGATGAGGCATGCCTAGGTAAACATAATGAAATCTCCTTTGAAAAATTAATTCCCTTGAGAGGAAAATTGAGCAAATTATATGCATTAAAAATGTTTTGCTTTCGGCTTTCAGCTCGGAGGAGGCCAAGGTGCAGCTTTCTTTGGTCATCCCAAATCCAGGTTCATCCGACAGCAGCTGCCTCCACCGTGCCACATAAGTTTGACCCCAATGAGATCAAAGTCGTGTACCTGAGGTGCACCGGTGGGGAAGTCAGTGCCACATCTGCCCTGGCCCCCATTATCAGCCCCCTGGGTCTGTCTCCAAAGCAAGTTGGTGATGACATCACCAAGGCAACTGGTGATTGGAAGGGTCTGAGGATTACAGTGAAACTGACCATTCAGAACCGCCAGGCCCAGATTGAGGTGGTACCTTCTGCCTCTGCCCGGATCATCAAAGCCCTCAAGGAACCGCCAGGAGACAGAAAGAAGCAGAAAAACATTAAGCACAGTGGAAACATCACTTTTGATGAGATTGTCAACATTGCCCGACAGATGCAGCATCAATCTTTAGCTAGAGAACTCTCTGGAACCATTAAAGAGATCCTGGGGACCGCCCAATCTGTGGACTGCAATGTTGTTGGCTGCCACCCTCATGACATCTTAGATGACATCAACAGTGGTGCAGTGGAATGCCCAGCTACTTAATAACTGCAAAGAAAAATAATAAAGTGTTATTTGACAACCAGTGGAAAAAAAAAGTTTCGTTTCTAATTTGGCATTTGCCAATGAATGAAAGTTGAGTACCTCAGTTAATAGCCTGTCTTTCCATGTTGTGATCCTTTGTATCTAGGTTATCAGTAACCAAAATCTCTTCATAATATGTAAAATCTATATATATGATTTCATAGGATCTAGACACCCATTTGCTTATAGAGAAAATGTTTAAGATTGAGAGAAATTCTGAAACAGGAGACTTGTGGCCACTCTTTGTGGAGAACTATAAGTCTAGAAATTGTTTTTAGTAATGTCCCAAATCACTAATTGTTTTCATTTTTTCTTTAAAGAGAAAAGATTATAATAAGTTTCCACATCTATCAGTAATGCCCACCCTGAATATTAAATTAATGAGACTCTACCAAGAAATTACTTCTCAAGTCTTCTAGAAGTTTCTCCTCCTAAACAAGAAAAACAAAAATGTTAGCTGTCTTTCACTTTACCATTAAATTAAAATACTATATTTTGTGAAAAGTGCTATCCACATAAATCGTGAAGCCATAGAGATAAGATTGATAGACCTGACTATATAAACATTATACAATAAAATTTCTCTAGGAGAACAGAACAAAAAAGGAGGTAAAAGGAAGAAAAATAAGGTGGAAAAACAAACGACATTGGGCAACGTATTTACCAACTACATGCCAGATAAAGGATAAGATCTAGAACATAAAAAGAGTTCTTGCAAATTAATAAGAGAGATGAACACTACCATAAAGATAGATAAAAATATAAACAGAAAATTTACATACAAAGAAAGGAGAATTGGATGACATATGAAATAATAACACTATGGACTACATATGGTTGTAAGTACTTCATAGATATTAACCCATTTAATTCTCCCAGCTACTAATATTGGCAGATACTGTTGTTATCCTTGCTTTACCATTGAGGAACTGAGGCACCAAGAATTTAAGTAACCTGAACCAGTGGAACCTGCATTCAAATTCAGAAAGTCAGACTGTACCCTTAATGACTATAACTCACTAATAATCACAAAAATGCAAGCACAGCTATGATATTATTGGTCACCTATAACACTGGCATAAATGAAAACACCAATACCAAGTGTTGGTGAGAGAAATGGGCTCTCTTCTCACTGTTGATGCAAATGTCAGTTGGGACAGTTTTTATGGAGGGCAATTTGGCAATACATATCACTAAGTAAAATGTACATACCCTTAGACCTAGAAGCCATGCTACGATTTTCATTTAAATAAGATATGCAGACAAGGGTATAGATGTCTGTACAATTATGTTCATCTCAGTGTTTACAATAATACTTTAAAATTGGAAATAGTTTTAAGTTTTCATCGATAAGATATTGCTTAAAATCTGCTGCATGCAATCAGTGAAACACCGTACATATAGTTATTAAAAAATACTTGATATAGGGCTGTATGCATTAACATGGAAGGACTTCTACAACCTATTGAGTGAGACTAGACAAGGTCACTGTGAAGGAAGGGATAGTATTTATCTTGTTCATTGCCCACTGCTTGGCACAGTGTAAGCATATGGTAACTATTGGATGGATGGATGGATGGATGGATGGACAGATGGATAGGAGATTATGGTATAGTGAAAAGCTTCTAAGACTTGAAACTGGAAGTTTTCTGTTTTGTTCCCTCCTAGTAACAACAGATCACTGGAATTCAAGCCCTTTAAAGCATTGGTGTTCCACAAATATTTCTTTAAAAAGAAGCAATTCAGCTTGTGTTAACATCTGTATTAATTTCTTAGGGCTGCCAATATAAAATTACTGTGAACTGAGTGGCTTAACACAACTAAAATTTATTCTCTCATGTTTCTGGAGGCTAGAAGTCTGGAATCAAGGTGTCAGCAAATCATGCTCTTCCCTCCATCCTTCCTTGCCTCTTCTAGCTTCTTATGGTTGCCAGCAATCCTCCATTTTCTTTGGCTTTTGGCAGTATAACTCCGGTCTCTGTTTCTGTCTTTACATGGCCTTCTTCCTGATGTGTCTCTTATAAGGACACCAGTCATTGGGCTTAGAGCCCATGCCAATCCTGTATGACCTCATCTTAATGAATTATGTCTATAGAAAAGCTATTTCCAGGCTTTCCTGTTGGCACAGTGGTTAAGAATCTGCCTTGCAATGCAGGGGACACAGGTTTGAGCCCTGGTCCAGGAAGATCCCACATGCTGCGGAGCAACTAAGCCCATGCTCCACAACTACTGAGCCCGTGTGCCGCAACTACTGAAGCCTGTGCTCAGTAGTTGCACAGCCTAGAGAAGCCTTCTCTGCAACAAGAGAAGCCACCGCAATGAGAAGCCCATGCACTGCAACGAAGAGTAGCCCCTGCTCGCCACTACTAGAGAAAAGCCTGCGCACAGCAACAAAGACCCAACGCAGCCAAAAAATAAAAAAAATAAAAAAAAAAAAAAGCAAGAACCTATTTCCAAATAAGATCACAATTTGAGGTTCTGGGTAGACATGAATTTTGGGCAACACTATTCAACTTCTTACAACATCTCAGCTGAATACAGCCTTAAGGATGGAGTCTTACTGAATAGTCAGACTTTCAAGTTTTACTTTTTTAAAAACACCAAAAAACTATTTCAGTTTAACCACTTTGACTGGAAACATTTATAAAATAGTTTATATACCACTATTAATACTTAGGATTATATTAAAATATTACCTAAGAAACCGGAAATAAGATTTAATCTCAGAGGATAAAATGAAAGCAATATTTAATAGGTCATAATAAAGATACACAAAGATGTCTGAAAGAGAGAATGGGTTCTAGTCTTATAAGACTAGACTGTTAACTGATTGACTGGGTTATCTTTTCCACAAAGAGTGTGTTAAGTGTATTAATAGGAAGGAAGCTTGGTCAATAGTGAAAGCGCAAAATAAAATCACAGGGTAAATATTTTGTCCACCTAAAGCCTTGTCCAGGAGATGGGAGTGTTCTGAGTATAGTTTTACTGTTTGTAAGACCACCCTGTTTCCTTTAAGTAGAACAGTAGTTTTACTTTACTTTTTAGCAATGGAACGTTTTTTCCCCTCCAAAAGAAATCTTAAAAAGATTTCAAGGACATAAAACAACAGAAAACAGAGCTTCTGAGACACCTCCTTAGAATGCTAATGCTCCAAGAAAAGACTGAAAACTGCTTAAGCTATGAAATAATTCTGTTTATCTAATTTTCCTTTTTTTGGTACCATACTCACCAATGAATTTTCTGGTAAGGCTATGGTTTTTCACATAGGTCTGCCTATCATAAGAGAGTGGGCTTGCCTTTTGAAAAAGACTTTTTTCTAGTGCCAGTAACGATTGTGCTTCTCAATGTATGTCAATAAATTGGCATTCTAGCATTATACATCAGCCTCATTAATCAACGCTGTTCTGCCCTTAAGACATGATTCTACTCTTGGTGGGCTTACAAAATAAATTTTGAGCCTAAGAACCAGAAATTTGGCTGTGATTAATGGGCCAAGGAAGGGAAAGCTTTTTTAGTAAGGCCCTTCAAGAAGACTACCTCCTGGGCTTCCCTGGTGGCGCAGTGTTTGAGAGTCCGCCTGCCAATGCAGGGGACGCGGGTTCGTGCCCCGGTCCAGGAAAAACCCACATGCCGTGGAGCGGCTGGGCCCGTGAGCCATGACCGCTGAGCCCGCGCATCCGGAGCCTGTGCTCTGCAACAGGAGAGGCCACAACAGTGAGAGGCCCGCATACCAAAAAAAAAAAAAGAAGACGACTACCTCCTGACCTTTCCAGTGGAACACAACCAGACATAGCTCCATGAGTATTAGTTTTTTCTCATTTAAATTTCTATTAAAAGTTTCTTTGTTTTTAAACAGAGCATATCATTTAACCTTTTTTTTTTTTCCTTTTTACCCAAATTTATCGCTGTCCTTTATTATAAGTTAAGTTAAGACCACTTTAGGGGATTATCAGATTGCTGAGGCCTTTATATTCTCCTTGAAGTGCTCCTAACTGCCTTGCTTTATATGGGTCTTCTTTCTCATCCCTAGTGAGATTTCTATCATTACTTCTTCTATCAGCATTCCTGTCTATGGCACTAGTTTTCCCCTTTCTCATCTATTACCTTAAAATACAAGAAACCAAATTTTTATGTAAATTTATAAGAAACTAAATTTGTAGAAATAGACTTAAAGAGTAACTGCTCTGAATGAGGACATGAAGATCTCTCCTATAAATCATATATATAAACTTTAGTGTAAATTTTGACCTTAATTTTGGCTCTTCCAAGGCCCTTTTCTTGCTTTTTTTTCTTACTTAATAAGAAAGAAATTGAAATCTCTTTAAATTAGGTAAAGGTGCACACTACATTTCAGAGGGTAGATGTGCTTGCAGTTTCAAAATGCATTATTCTAATAAAAAATATACATAATCTCTTGGTTTGTCCATGTTTTCTTCAGTATTTGTACTAGAAGCATGGTTTTGGTAGAAAAGTAACTTTTACTAAACATTTGTCTCTTACTGAGGAGGACTGTTAGGGTATGAACTCTTGAAGGTAGATTGGAAGCCTTAAAGTTCTTGGCTCAGTAATTTTTCTTCCACATTTTTCTCTAGAACCTTAAAACTTGAAGCTTTACCTGATTAACTACACTTAACTCTACTTTAGCTTTACTCATGTTATTAGCATGAATATAGTATATTATAACTATACTTTACTTTAGCTTTACTCATGTTATTAGCATGAATATAGTATATTATCTTTTCTACTTATGTTTTTAAAAATTGTCTTCATTTTTGTGTATTTTGTACTTACAAGTTTCACACGGTCAAGTATCTTATCTTTGTTTCTTTTACTTTTTCATTATTATGAAATCACATACTATCATTTAAGTACATCTGTTTGGGTGAGTTAGACTTGAAGTTTGTGTTTGGGCTATATTGAGTATGTTTATAACCCCAAAACATTTTTTGGAAAGCGTGAATATCTTTTTCATGTTCTTGCCTGTTTATGTTTCCTAATCTGGGGAAAAAGCCGGAGTTTTTGGAGTTATAAAATTTTCCTATAGGGAATTCCATGGCGGTCCTGTGGTTAGGACTCTGCGCTTTCACTGCTCAGGGCCTGGGTTTGATCCCTGGTCAGGGAACTAGGATCCCACAAGCCGATGGCTGTGGCCAAAAAAAAGGTTTTTTTCCTATAAATGTGAAGTAAAAGTAAGGTATGATTTTATTCCTTAAGATGGATTTAGGCTGATAAGTACCACATTTACCTGAGAAAATAATATAATTGCTTTTCTCTGTATACTTTTTTATAATGTTGCTGTGGTGATCATTTCCCATGACTCTTTAAAAAGAAGACAGTATAGCTGTATTAAAACATGGTACATTTCCAAAAACAAAATAGATGCTTAAAAATATCTTCTTGTATTAATAAACTATTTTATATATTTTAAATACTCATGACAGAT
>NC_138160.1:58549631-58554631 GCF_964165515.1 Mesoplodon bidens | reverse complement strand
AAAATCAGGGAGGGTGGAAAGAAATCACCCTGAAATGTGTTTTATAGTATGGAAGGTACTCTTTAATACAAACATGCTCTCTATAAATGCAGAAGAGAAACAAGCCTCCTGAATAAAAATCCCACAAGATACTGCTTTAAGTTCCCAATCTGAAGAAGAGTATACAACAAAATACAAAATACATATGCCATTATTAATGAACTAGCCACTACAATGCAATCTATTTTTGGCTACATTTTTACAGATTAAAAAAAAAAATTACTCCCCAGCTGCCAGGTACTCTCTGAATTAATGTAAAAGTAAAATTCATATCATTCAGTAGTTATTTTAGTTGGGGCCCATTTTAGGGAGTATTAAAACACTATAACAGGGGAGAAAGTGTTTTTTTTGAAAGTTTCTGAAAACTGGTTGTGGAATGAAGCTAAAACAGTAATTCCATTACTGAGAATACAAATTAGCTGCTAATTAATAAGCTGGGTTTCTAAAGCTAGCTTTGCTTTAGTTTCTCTACACATCTTAATGTAAAATTAAAAGGCAAATAATTTTTTCTTCACCATAACAGTTCAGTCATATGGTACCTGTATTCTCTAACAACGTCTTTGGTGTGTTGGGTCTGTTAATGATTTCTACAAGCTGGTGCAACACCATAGGAATATAAGGCTGCATCTCTATACCTAGATCATTCCCAAAAGAGAAAACAAAAAAGAAAAATTTCATTGTTAAAATATCAATGTAAAATATTTTTGCCCCCTTTTACTGTGATCTGTTATAATATTCATATATATAAAGCTCATTATAAAATATTAAATTATCTAAAACTTTATATTTTTAAAGGGGAAAATAATCTTACCCATTTGAATGGAGATTTCTCCAATTGCCCATGTAGCATTATTGCAGACTGAAATGAACTCTGGATTTAGGTTGGTTCCCAATATTGGCATGAAATCCGCTAGAAAAAAAAAGTTTTTAAAAACTGTAGTAAACTTCTCAATAGCAGTGTTTTGTGCTTTAAAGGAAATCTACCAGATGGAAACCAAAATCTAGGCAAGAAACAGCCTTAAAAAAAAAAAAAAAGCTGTTGGTAATAATTATCTTAAGAAACTGAAGGAGGCAATATCTGGCCACTGAACGTTCATGTGAAATGTATCAGGAAGCCCAAGTTTTGGTTTTATTTTAAGTATCATTGAAAAGAGCTGGTCAGAGTTATCTCTCTTGTCATCAGACTGAGAAAATTTAAAATAAAGTGAGGAAAACATGATACAATAGAACTTTCTTCAAAGCTGGTTTTTCACACTCAGAAAAAAATTTTAAATCAATGATTTTGGCTTTTATGGTAACTTTTACCCTAGTGCTCAGATTGTGGTCTCTAAATATCACTGTCCATTTAAAAGGGAAAAGGGCTATCAGAGAAATGTCCCATCGCAGCCTAAGGGCAGGAAATGTACAAAACAAGCCTGAACTATTATTTCATACCAGAAAAGACTCCGGACCCAAGTTGGTAAAGCTCCTGTTGCCAGCGGTAGGACAAATTTGAGCATCATTGAGTTCATACTGACACTCTAACAAACACAAACTAAACTCTGAAACATAATATAGATACCTATGGAAGATACTGGAAATCAATTATTATTTTGAAAACTGGTAAATAAGAATCAAGTAATTATCCTGCCTCTTCTCCTATATGATTTGTACCTCAGGGCAATAATTTATTGATATAGGAAATGTCTCTATATATGCATTCTCACTACTAAATGAAGAGTCAGAATATCATTGTTTAACCCCTAATAAACCAGTAGATCTCACAGTTTCTCAATCTCAGCAATACTGATAATCTGGGTCAGATTATTTTATTGTGGCGGGGGGGCTGTCTCATGTGTTGTAGGATGTTTTGCAACACCCTTCGCCTCTACCCACTACACACCAGTAACACACCCCCAGTGTTAAAATGTCTCCAGACATTGCCAAATTGCTCCAGTTGAGAAACACTAACCTGGAAAATAATCATAATGGTTGGTAACATTAAAAACAGGGAGACAACTAGACACACTGTACCTCCTGAAGAAGGTACATGATCTATAAAGTCATAAAATAAAAAAAGAAATGTAATCTTTCATACAAGTTTAAACTCATAAAAACTAAATCAGGTGGAAAATATGTGTAGAACAAGCTTTCTATAAAACAAGAATTCATCACACTTTCATTTAGAGTGGTTAGGCTTAAACTTGATGGTTTACTTTAATACGTCATAAATAATGTTTTTATTCAAAGTTCAGAAAGACAGTTATTATTGAAAAGTATAACTGGGAATTGGCTGAAGGTCAAAAGGTACAATCTTCCAGTTCTAAAATAAGTTAGGTTCTGGGGGAATGTAGTGTATCACATTACAACTATAGTTAACAATACTGTGTTGTATATTTGAAAGTTGCTAAAAGAGCAGATCTTAAAAGTTCTCACCCCCCAACACACAAAATATTTGTAACCATGTGAGGTGATAGATGTTATAATTAAACACTGTGGTAATCATTTCCCAATATATACATATACCAAATCATTAAGTTGCACATCTTAAACTTATACAATGATATGCCAATTACATCTTAATAAAAACTGGAGGGGGCCCCCCCAAAGCACACCGTATCAAATGAAAAAAAAAACCAACACAAAAAACCATTTTAGATCAGTGCTTTAAACCAAGATTAAATGATGGGATACAGAAATGAAGGAAAAATAACCAAAACCCCATTTAATCCATGGGTCTGACAGCAAATCAGGTTACATTATTCAAGGAATCCCTTCTTATCTTCACAAAAGGCTAAGACAAATGCTATGCCATTTCAACAGAAACAAATCATTATTTACTCTTAAGAAAATAGTTTGAAGTTTCCTACAGTACCTGAAAAATTATGTCGGTTTATCACGAGAAAACCTGATTATTATTATTACTGGGTACCTCTGCCAAAAAAAAGAGGCTATTCAAGAAGTATCCATGAACTAGCATACAGGACCAAGGATTCACAGGTGGGCATGTCCTTTACTCTAAAGTAATACTTTTCCAACTTCTCTCCAGTCACATGAATGCCTAATGAGCTGTTGAAGTGATGGTGAATTCAAAGAAACAAGGAACAGGGGTTCCCATCCTGCCTGCTTGAATCAGAGCAGCTCTAACCAGTAAAATGTACACTTATAAATGTTGGGATTTCATGGAATTTCAGTTTAATAATGAAAACCATAGTTGATGAAAAATAATGTTAAAAATCACATCACAGCAATAGAAAATATTCATACCTATACAAGGCTTAACATGCTGAAAGCAAGCTTTTGTCAGATCACCTAACAGGGCGAAGGAACTCTGTCGAACCTCTGGCATTTTATCCTGCAAGAAAGAAGAAGAAATTCATCCCAATGTGACACAGAGAACCAGGTTTCAATTCATTTCAATTTAATAAGTCTCACCTGCATGCACTGATACATTAGTGTTAGAATGTTACTTCGGGCTACTAGCTGCTCAATGTTGCCTCCAAGTCCTTCAGCCAGGCCACTGAGTAAATCAAGAGCCACTATCATAAAATCTTTATCTGGAGCCTCATACTGATCTGGTTGAGCATTGTTCAGCTGAAATTAAGACACAAGTTTTCGAAAACTTACTTTGAATCAATTATTGAAAAAGTGTGTATACATTATGCCTATCCTTAGAAAAATGTTTATGATGGCAAGAAGGGAGAGAGAGAAAAATTTTTTTAAATACCATTGCTTGTGCAAGAGTCTTCTGTACTAGGTTTACACAACGCTGATACACAGGTTCACAGTATGGAAGGAAGCCAGACTGCAGGGCTGTGGCAACTGAAGATAGGCACTAGAAAGGATAACGCAGACGTGTAAAACTTCTAGGTATAATTGAGATTACGATAAATGCTTCAAAGTGTACGTAAGATCCTGGTCACTTATGAGCCTGTTCTACTAGTCTATAGCATAGCAGGTTTACCTTTTCAAACCTCTCCTTTGGATGCCATTCATTGCTGTTAAGTTTACTAGCTGGTCAGGGGAGGTTTCCTCAAAAAAATGTAAAGGTTTCTATAATGAACATTATCTTTCAAGAACAGATTTAAGTATTATGTATTCCTATTTTTTCCTCAAATGTAAGAGAGACATTTATTTATCCTCCCATCCTGGTCAATACTGTGGGTGGACTTTACTGGACACATTCTGAGCCCCTGCCTGGAAGTAAATATATCTAGTCATAATAATAATTCTTGCTTTGTTGGGCCCAGGATTAGCCATTGCTCTGTCACAGAAGTTTTTACTTTGCTGGTGAGGGACAATCCATGGCAGAAGTGGTGACCGCTGAAATGACAGGGGGAACAAGAGTGACTGAACTGGCTCTACCAATATCAATTCGTCTAGGTTTAAGTTACCACATGTGAGAATGTATTCAGTTATTTGAAGAGCATATAAATTTTTTTTTGGTTAAAAAAAGCATTTAAATACACAAGAAAACAAAACTTCAAACTAGACAGAAAAGGTATAAAGTTAAGTCCCTCCCATCAGAGACCCAATGCTACTTCACATATATGAGTATATGTATGTATAAACAATAGATAATATATAAAAGAATTTATGTCAATTATGACATGGCTATATATCCATATAAAGAAATAGTTAAATAGAGATGGACATATATATGCTGATATGGAAAGATTTCCAAGCTAATTCACTATCAATTAAGCAGAGCAGGCTAGAAAACATACACAATTCAATCCATTGTCTACTTAAAAAAAAAGCATAACACATCCAATTACACTTTTTCTGTTTCCCAGTATTTCTGTGAAAACAGAAAATTTTAGATACCATAATTAAAGTTACGGAAAGTTACATATTTATTCAGCATTTTAACAGAAATGGTTCAGAATGTAAATTAACACTTACCACACACACCCATTTTAGATTTGAACACGTGTTTTTTGATGAAACACAGATTAACTAAATGTTACCAGCTTAGCATA